>NC_092742.1:74761431-74871431 GCF_047496795.1 Chiloscyllium punctatum | reverse complement strand
CATTATGCCCTGCTGGTATACTTATTCTGTTAACTTTCAAAGGAGGCTACTATATATAGATTTTTTAAAATTTGCTAGGTATAACGTAATATTTTTGTAATATTTATCTCCTATTTCTTCCTTTTTCTTTCTCCTTAGTTTCAACCTTGCATAGTGTAGCTTCATGAGCTGGTCAACCTCTGTTGCATTTTCTAAGGTGACATTCTTACTGTGTGAACCTGCAATATGAGGAGATTCATTTTCAGGTTCATTACTTGGTCAGTTAACCAGCAAAGCACATCTCGAACCAGTTATGGAGCTTGCCCAACTTCTATTTCCATTGGTTCTGGCAAAACTGCACATGCACCAATTGGAACAGGAAACTAGGAGGGCATTTCTCGCTTTCTTTCCCAGTAGTGCTGAAGCCAACTGTTGGATGTTTGATGCTGACCACCCACAATCAGGTAAGTTAGCACAGAACAGACATTGAATCTGGTACCTTGCAAGAAGTTAAGATTTAAATCAGGGTGGGAAGTCCATTAACTTGATCAGCCATTAAGCTTTTATTTTCAATGCTGAACTTCTCCTAACACATAAGTATGGTTGTAATATGACTTCTGTAAATCTGATTGTGCTCATTATAAATGTATAAAGGTTTGTATGGACCCATATTAATTGTGTGAAGATATTTTAATAAGCAAAGGTGATGTTGTACAATTCTCACTGTAATCATTGTCATTTATGATGATGAAATTGTAGCTAACAGGAAATGAAGCTTCTGTAAGATTTTCAGATTAGTTTTATTGAATAAAAGAAAGACTGGGCAATGGGGTGAATGCTAACTTTCTCACCTAGGCAGGAATGAAGCACATGGGAGGCTCTCCCACTTTGTTATCAGTTATTTGTATTCTTTGTTCCACTGGTTTTGTGTGTAGATGACAATCAGACAGTAGCATCTTACATAAATCCTAATTGTTGTCTGAGAGAGCAAGACATTTGCAAAATTCAGATTTAGGCTGATAAGAAGCAAGTAATATTCACATCACAAAATTGTCAGGAAATTGCCATTTCCAACAACAGAGACTCTAGTCACCTCTCTTTGACTTTCAATGACATTACGATTACAGATTAACTCATTATTAACATTGTAGGGGTTAAAATTGACCAAAAGCTGAGTGGGACCAGCCATATAATATAAGAAGAGGTCAGATGCTGGCAATTCTGTGTCAGATAACTCACTTGCTAACTCCCTAAATCCAGGTCCACCATCGACAAGGCACAAGTTTGGGGGTATTATTAGCTACTCCATATGTGCCTGGATGAGTACAGACCTAACAACACTCAGAAGCTCAACTCCATACAAACAAAGCTGCGCAATTAATTGGCACACTGTCTGCCATCCTAAACATACATTCCTTCCAGAATCAAATCATTGTAACAACAGTATACAAGATGCATTGCAGCAAATCACCAATGCTCTTTCAAAAGTGCCTTCCACACCCCAATGTCCATCAGCTGACAAAACAAAGAGTGTAGAAAACCATCAGAACCAAGTCTTCTCCAAATCACTTGCCATTCTGACTTAGAAATATATGAGTGTACCTTTCCTGCTGCTGTGCCAAATTGTGGAACTCCCTCCCTAAGAGCACTGTGGATGTCCTAAATGCAGTGAATCAAGGCAATGACTTGCCAACATCTCAAGGGCAATTAGAGATTTGCAATGAATTGCCTATAAACACCAATTTCTCATAAATGAGTAAAAGTAAAGGCTTGCAGGCATTTTAAATGGGGCTTTAGCGATGAGGGTGGCCAGCTTTTCTGCAAGGCTGCAAGAAAGAAAGACTTGCATTTATTTCACATCTTTCACAACCTCAACAGGCAGCAAGAAAAATTAAGTGGTCTTCCACATTAATGAAGATATTTCCTGTGAGGCCAGTGGAACAGAAGTGCTCCACAGGGTCCCAGATTCCCAGTAATTCATCACCTTTCCTCATATTGACACTAACAAATCCAACACTCCTGACTTTCCCCCACATTCATCCATTCCAAAACTGCTGGGTGGCCACAAGATATCGAGACTCCACTTAGGTCAGCCATTCCAAGCACGAGGTAAAATTAAGTGGCAGCATTTAAATGAAGGAGGGAAGTTAAATTATGGGCTGAATTCTGCAATTACCTTGAATGCCAACCTGGTCAAAATCTCTCGATTAAGTTTCATTCATGTTTGCTTTTCTTGAAATTTCTTTTTTTAAATGTAAATGTAGGAGCTAGGGAGTTTATATAGATTTGAGTGGTTTTGTTTTCACTTGGATAATAGTTATCTTCTTCCTTAACCATGTGAACTTTCAGAGTTGCAGTGAGTTTATTTATACTGGGGTGATTTATGGTTTATTTATTATATCAATGATAATGCATTAGCAGTGAATGAAGCCAAGAGAACTATGAGTGTGTTTGGTCCAGTTAAATCTACAGAGAAAAGCTGCTGCATTTTTCATTTTGGATTATTGTGATAAAGATTTTGCTAGTACTTTGCTAGTCTCTAAAAAAACATTATTGCTTAATAATGGTTCAAAGAAAATGATTTTTATATCTACCCTGGAACCATTAAAAGTAAAGTACATTGGACTGAACCCTATTGTCTGGAACTCCCTACAAAAAAGGAAAAAGAAGTTGCCAATTATATGATTAAGCAAGTGGTGCACATTACAAATGAAAAGTAAGAGCTTATGTTTTGTTTTTGTTAAATTGGGAATTGTAGAAAATCTGAGTGTGATGTAAATGCCCTGATGAATTTCAGTGGACAATGTTGTTCCTGGTTTTCACATTCAGACATTTGCAGCAATGATGCTAACTGCTTTGTTAGTTATGCAGAACTCCCAATGTGTTTGACAACGACTTTCATTCAGATTCAATGGAATCTTCCAAATCTTTAATAAGCACTCTCTGATAAAGAGCATACTAACTCATCTTTTGATCAATTGACCTACACTGTTTGGTTTTGCTGCTAATACCAGCAATTGTCCTCCTTTCACAGGTGTTTCTGAATGAGTTCTTTTGTCATTTTATGAAGGGAACACTCTCTCCTGCATCTTTTTTCGACTGCTGTTATAGGACAAGATTAATGATCTGACTTAACTGGGAAAAGCAACCCCAAAGATAGAGCCATTTATCTACATGTTATCAGTAAATGTGTTACAGCTTTTAATCAAAGGAAGACTTTTCTAGATTAGTTATAACTGCATATACAAAGTGTCAATATACAGGTCTGTGAACCATGATTATATTAACTGTTCAGATATTTAATCCAGACAGTATGTTTATGGTCTGAAAAATCCTTTTAAGTGGCCATTTGCGGTTCTTCATCCGAACCCATTTTTCTCTCGGAAATTTTTTTAAAGTTATAAAATGTAAAACAAATCATCTCAACTAGCTCATTCCTTATTGGAGAAATTCCAAACTGATTATACTCTGAAGGGAATACACATATTCTTCAGCAACATAGGAGGCACTATTTGAGTATTATGGAAATTGAGGCAGCTGGAAGGACAGGGATCAATGGAGAAGCTTACTACCTGGCGAAAACACTGGAAAATACCATACATGTCTCGAGTTAATGCTGTGAACAAGTCAAGATATACAGTCAATGTATAGCTAAAATCATCAAGGGTTTACACCATAAAGGAGAAAATGAGGCACTCGATGATTATTTCATTGAACTGGAACTACACCAGCAGAGCTGTTTGGAAAATACTGAGAAACAGGAAACCCACTCTTAGTGCTCATTGTGCCCCAGTCCTGATGAGGCTGAGATCACTGGAATGGCTCCATTTAGAAATTTCCTTAAATCACACGCCAGGATAAAGCCTGTGAGAAGAGGTTGCATCATGGTAAAAGTAATCCATATGGACAGCAGAACCTGACAGAGGGGAGAATTTTCATTCCAATATGGAGACGAGAAGAGAGAGGGGCAACCGAGTAATTTCTCAAGCAGCAGGAAACCTATGAAGGTATGTTTGGGGCCAATTACCAGAGGGCCCACTAGAATTTTTCAATCAGTTTGGAGGGTCCCAGTGGGGTCAGGAGCAGTCCCTCTGCTTTCTGTGGCAAACCATGAGCCAGTACTCATAGTAATCTCTGAGGTCATCTCCCTGCTTAACTGACCACAACTGGTGGTGTCTCCCTGTGAAGCAACTCTCCTTCCACAATGCTGGCCTTCCAGTTGTGGCTGTTTTTAAACAATTTTAAAGTTGCTAAATTGACACCCCAAGAGGAACCTTTTTCATCTCTCCCTTACTTAAAACATCAGGTTACACTTCCTAGCATTCTAGAGGGACTCCTATTATATCAAAAACCTGCATATTGTCCCAATTTGGACAGTGAGCATACGTTCTGATTCCTAACTTCTCAGTTCAGGGAAAATATGTGACTGCTCCTAATACAATTTGGGATGACTCAAGACGCCTTATTTGACTCCAACATTGGTCTCCCAACACAAAATCCAAAAGCCAGATGGTTCGATCATATCCAGAAAGCCATCAAGAAGAAGATTGTTTTAATGTTCTGGTTGGGAAAGAAGAGATTGACAGCAGATTCTGCCGAAAGTTCTTAATTTTGCTTTGAACGTGTATAGAGTGGCATGATCCAATATGAAAAGCCACAATTTCTTTTTTAAACCTTCAAAAATATATTACACAAGATTTGTAAAATCCTATTACTAGAACAGAACAAAAACAGTTATGTTTAAATCATCTTACATTGGAATGTAATGTTCAAGGAAAAGCATCCTATCTGGGTACATCAGAGTGTGGTATGGCAACTACTTTTCCCAACACTGCAAGAATCTAGAGAGTCACGAATACAGCCCAGTTCATCATACAAACCAGCCTTCCTTCCATTGACTCCATCTATACTTCTCGCTGCCTCAGGAAAGCAAGCAACAAAATCAAATACCTCCTCCCACCCTGGTTATACTCTCTTATAACCTCTTCTGTTGGGCAAAAGATGTAAAAGTTTGAATACGTATACAAACAGATTCAAGAACAGCTTCTTCTCCGTTGTTATCAAACTTTTTGGACCTCTCAATGTTAACTTTGTTATCTCTCTCTCTCTCTCTCTGCACCTTCCCAGTGGTTGTATCTGCACTCTAACCTGCGACTTGACGCACTTTGTATGGTATGATCTGCCTATACAACACCAAAAACAACACTTTTTACTGTATCGCGGTACATGTGACAACAAAAAAAATGCATCAAATAAAATATGTTCGTGTTGATGCGTCCACAAAGATACTATGAAGTGTGAAGATTTCATGAATAAACATTCAATTCAAAGCTGAAAAATCGAAAGACAGAAGCATGGTTTTATAAAGCAAATACACAGGGTCCATGCTTTCTAGGGCAAGCCCCAACTTGAAGTATTGACAACACTGTAATGTGATTCTGCAACACATTCCCTTTAAATTTGGTGCCTTGTTGAGTGAATGAAATGACTGAAGTTATATTATAAGTGAAGTGTGATGTCAACAATGGAGACAATGTAACAACGGGCTGGCTGACACTGACCCCAGGATTTGGAACCCTTGCTTCAAGACAAAAAAGCATCTGCCAGCCCTGTATTTGCCAGCTGCAGCACCAGCTCAGCCATTTCATCACTGGTGGTCTCTACCTGTTCACCGCAGCACCCTCTCTCCCCTCTCTGCCATCCCCAACCAATTAAGGAATGAATAAGCTATTGATTTGCACTGACTTGACAGAGGGCAACACTCTGAAACCTCAGTAGTGTCACCTCAAGAAGAGAATGCTGCAGGGGTGAGCTGGGAGACCTTGTGGTCCCTGCAAGTAAACAGATTACATGTTGAACAAAAAAAAGTCTGGAGTCATAGGAAAGAGGTTAACCCCTCCTGTGGAGAATTTTGGGGCCCAGAAGCAGCTTTCCCTGTCTAAGGCCCATCTTTTGGGACATTGACTTTTGGCTTCAATGCACACCCCTACACCACCACACACCACCCACCCACCCACCCCCAGCCCCCTCACCCCCTCACCCCCTCACCCCCTCACCCCCTCACCCCTAACCTCCGCCCTAACTATTACACATTAGCTGATATGTAGAATTGTCTTTAATAGGGTTTTTAATTATGCAAATCAGCCTCTGATCCCATTGGTGCAGAAGGCCAATTTTGAACTTGCTACCATTATAATGTGAGTTGGCCCCTTCCTTGTGTTGCGCTTCATCCTCATGCGATATATAAATGCACAATAGAATTGGAAAATGGTTGCAGCCATTTGTGGAATGGACAGAGGAAGTATTGTTTTGTCTGTCTGGTTGTAGCTGTGAGCAATGTGAAGCCCTTCCATCGCATGAATCGGGTGCTTTCACAGTCCAGGTTGCACCCTGCATGTAAAATACATGCAGAATCCAATGGAATGGGATACATTTCCTGGTCACTAGCAATCTTTACCACATCATTGGTGACTACAGATTGACCATGGTCATCGCTGTGAAACAGAAGTAATCACAATTGACCTTAAAATGTCACTGCAGGCACAATTTGCAAAAGCAATCAGAAATCTTAGAGGCATGGAACTCATTCCCTTTCCTCTTCACAAAAATCATAGAATTGTCATGGAGCAGAAGGTGGCCATTCAGCCCAACACTTCAAATAATTTCCTAGTGCCTAGCTTCTGCTTGTTCCCCATATATTGGCACACTATTTATCATCCAATGCCCTCTTAAATGCCTCAATTGAACCTACCTCCATCATATTTCCAGGCAGTGCTTTCAAGACCCTAACTACTCACTGTGTGAAAAGGTGTTTTCCTCACATCACCCTTACTTCTTTTGTGCATTACATCAAATCTATGCCCTACTGTTCTCATCCAACTTATGAATGGGGACAGCTTTTCGTTATTTTCTCTATCCAGCCCCACTCATGATTTTGAAACTCTGTTATCAAATCTTTTCTTAACCTTCTCTTCAAAGAGAACAGTCCCAGTGCTTTCAATCTATCCTCATAATTGATGTTTCTCATTCCAGGAATCATAGTTGTAGATCACTTCTGCACTCTCTCCAATGTATTCATGTCTTTCTTACAATATGGCATCCACAACTGTACACAATACTCCAGCTGAGGTTTAACATGTGGCTTACACCTTAAAGTGCTCTTATCTCCAATGATGCCTTTCTTGAGTGGTATAAGGGTAAAAGGACAGGTTATCAGTAATCATACAGCACTTACAATCTCCGACAGCGTGACTTGACTTGTGTAGCATTCAATTGAATAAGGTATACCATGGTCCTACTTTTCAGAGTGTTTCATATCCCACTGTATAGGCAACTATGTTAAACCATGATTTGTGAGTGACCTTAATGCTGACTGCTTATGTTACTAAGGCCCTGTCCTGTTTATGATATTCCCCAGACAGCTCATTAGAAATGTGACCAATGGATCCAACCCCAGTTGCTATTATTATGGCTGTTACTGTGATGTAATGAAGATGCAGAGAAATTGAGGAGGAGCAGATACACCAGTAAGCCCAGGGCCAGCAGCGACCTCCAGTGATTACTGAACAGCCTCCTGTTCAGGAAGAGGTCACAGCTGAAGATCCCCTCAGGACATGTAGGAGGTGTAAAAGGGTCAGAATCTTTGATCCTCAATGTAATTTCCTCCAGCTGAGCAAAGCGCTGTGTTGCTGCAGACTGACAATGTCCCAGTACACTGTCATTGAACTAGGCCAGCTGCTGGAGCAGGTCCTGTGACACGAATGAGTGGGCTCCCACTCTGTCCGAGGTTTATCAAGGTGACGGTCGTACTAAACTTCTATGCAACTTCCAAGGAACCACTAGGCGTCTGTGTGAGCTCTCTCAATCCTCAACCCACAAATACATCAAGGCTGTTACTGATGCAATTTGTGCCAGACCACACCATTTCATCTCATTCCTCTGAAACAAAGTCAGTGCTGAAACCCAGGCAGCAAGTTTTGCCAAAAAAACATCAGGGCAGGATCAACTATATACACATGACGCAAATAGCACCGTTATTGACAATGTAGCTGACTTAATCACTCGGAAAATGTTCTATCCCTTCAATGCACAAGTCATCTGATCATCTTAGATGCCTGCAGAACTGCCATGATGCCTATATTCGTGAAAACCCTCATGTTCCTGCTTCATTTCAAGGGCTGAATGCCTTACAAGGATGGTTACTGGAACATAAGTGCTAACTTCTGCAAACCACAGCTGACAACTCCATCATACAACCCCAGACTGAGACTGAGTGTAAATACAATGCAGCCTATCCTACCACCAGGGCCATCAGGGAGCAGATAATAAGCTGGCTAAAGATTAGTTTCTGTGGCTTGAATTGGTCTGGGGAGAGTTTGGAGCATATTCCAGAAACAGTATCTTACATAATCCTTGCATGCCATGCTCCACAAACTGGAGGAGGCAACAAGGTGATGTGATGGACTCGGAAGAGCTGGGAGAGCAGCACCAGTCTTCTGAGGAAAATGATGAGGACATTGAGCAAGAGTAACATCACCTTCTACAGACAGAGTGCTGCAGCACCAACTGCAACAAGCCAGATTGAACTTTATTGACAACTGGTCACAGTGGATGAGAACTGGGTGCAGTGATCAGTGATTGATTTAAATTTGTTGTTACTCAAAAGGCTCACAGTCCTTGTCTGTTCCCAAAGTCAAATGGAGCTTTCATTTCATTGTTATTCTTCACTTTAGTTGGCGCTGAATAAAACTGAAATTTTTGAATTGTTTGAACGATTTCAGTATGTAATGGTCCCACATTGAACAATGAGATGATGTTCAGTTATACAGGGCATTGGGTAAAGAGTAACACTTTCTTAAACATGGTTCTAAAATGGGATGAGGCTAAGGACAGATGAGCTGTTTAGTTTAGTTCTGAAATAGCAACTGATTTATGAATGAGCATTTGTATTACAATGAGATGCCAACCATGCCACCTATATACCCTGAGAAGCATTTGTTTTAGATTCCCTTCTACGACTGTGAAGGAAAACTCCGGGCTGGCTAGGCGAAGCTACTTGGATGGTGCCTGAACTGCTGTGCTCTTCCAGCACCACTAATCCAGAACAGGGTTAAAAAAATGACCAAACTGCAAGGAATCACAGGAATTGGAAAGTACTTCTACTTCTGATGAGAAGGAATGAAGAAAGAGCAGTCTACATAGTTAATCAGGTAGGTTTCGCATTAACATGAGAAATTGTGTTGGGGCTCATGGAGAGAATTTCTTCATGAAGTTCATCAAACTTAACACTTAGTCACTTCCTGACAAACATTAGCGCATCGGGTAGAATTTACCCAGCCCCTGAGGAGTATGGGTTACAGCAAGAAATGTGTGAAAGTACAATGAGAATGAAAAGTCACAATTCTTGACACTGAGAAACCCTTACAGGTCTAGCGAGTGAGTTCTGAATCTCACTAGTAAGCGATAAACACTTTATTTCCATGCATTTGAATTCCATTCTTAGCTAATCTCACCTTATTCACCATACTCCCATCCACTGGTGAGAAAACTAGGTAGCACCAAATTCTGACTTAGAAGACAGAGTGGTTGCCTGTAGCTCACTGGTTATCTTTCTGGACATCCCTCTTCAGGTCCATTCACCAATATCTCATTGTATGCTGCATGGACAGCAACTGCCTCCATCTTCATCCATGGAAGTCGGCATTGGCAAAACACCTTCACCACAACATCAAGGCTGACTCCAGACTAGCCCCTAATACGCTGCAGCACTTCACCACTTCACTTGGGAGCTCAGGGAAACCTTACATTGTAATGTTTCTGCCAGATCACTGTGCACACAGGAATCATGTCTATCTCATGCATCTGTACAGGTCACACTCGACACCATGAGTCATCGGCTTGGCCCCTCACAACCTCGAACCACAATGTCCTGTTCTACTTAGCACGACTTGGACAGCCCCACAGCACTGACTCCCATAAGCCCCTACTCAGGACCTCAGACTAACTCCAAGCCTCCCCTTTCTTCTTGGGAGCCTTGTCAGTAATTTTGATCATGCCTGCCATTGTTGTGTACAGTATCAATGTCAACACCACAGATGTACTGACTGCTCATCACCTCCTCTTAATATCCCATGTCATCTGATCCACTACCAGCTCCTGTCTTGATACATCAAATTTCACCTTTCCACTGTCCTTATCTCCTTGACATCACAGGTTGTTGTGCCCAATTGCTAATGTTGACCCGCTGCCCACAACAGTGTCCTAGTTAACCAGGATATTCATTCGACTGAAACTGTCCCAACAACCCCCTCACCACCCCCCCACTGCCAAAGCCGACCAAGCTCTGCCCCACTGACCAACTTGGCTTGACAGCCCAAAGCAATGAATGACCAGACCTCTTAATCTGTACTAACAATGCCAGTTAACTGGACATCTATCTTATTCATACATCATTGAGGACTGAGAGGAGGAGAAATTTCTTCACCCAGAGAGCAATAAACCTGTGGAATTCTCTGCCACAAAGAACAGTTGAGGCCAAAACATAGAATGTTTTCAAGGATGAAATAGATTTGGTTCTTCGGGCTAAAGGGATCATAGGGTATGGGGCAAAAAGTGGGAACTGGGTACAAAGTTAGATGATTAACCATGATCATATTGATTGTGTACTGATCAAACATATTCTCTATTATGTTTCAACATTTCTGTCAACTTTACCTAATGGAATTATTTAAATAAAAAGAACAAAAGAGAAGTAGAGCACAGGAACAGGCCCGTTCTGCCAACCATCGTGCCATAACTAAACAAAAGATCAAACCTCTGCTCTTATTCAGTCCGTATCCCTATATTCCTTCCCTATTCATGCAACCATCCAGATGCCTCTTAAATGTTATCGACGTGCCTGCTCCCACCACCTCTTCTCACAGTGCATTCCAGAATTCAGGTAAAGAGATATTTCTGGTTGCACTGATGCATTTTTCTCTTGTTCTTTCCCTGTGAAGGTCTGTATTGTTGCCAAAGGTTTAGTCTATGACTGAAGGGCAATTAACTCACTGTCCATTTACGCAGATGAATTGCCAACAGCATCCAGAGAAAGAAAAAAGGTGAGCCACTGTATTCAGGTTAAATTGAAATTGCAATCATGAATCATGATAATGGACTGGTGGTTCAGAGCTGGATTGTCAGTTCAAACAGAAGTTCAAAACCGTCGGTAAAAACAATGACTGCAGATACTGGAAACCACATTCTGAATTAGAGTGGTGCTGGAAAAGCACAGCAGTTCAGGCAGCCTGCTCCTCGGATGCTGCCTGAATGGCTGTGCTTTTCCAGCACCACTCTAATCCAGAAGTTCAAAACCCACAAGGACCAATGACAAAAATGTTCAAGTTTCTGTTTTAATGATTTTTAAAAATATTTTATGTTTCAGGAATCATTACCTGGAATTGTCATGGGTTTTCTCCCAGTATGCAGGCTAAGTTACAGCAGTGCAGTGGGAGATCTCTCAAGAGCAATAGAAAAGATACAGCACAGAAAGAGCTCACTCAGCACATTGAGTCTGTGCTAGCTGAATAAATCAGTTGAAAACAAAAAGGGTGGAATGGTGGTTCACTGGTTAGCACTGCTGCCTCACAGCACCATGAACCTGGATTTGATCCCAGCCTTGGGTGACTGTCCGTGTGGAGTCTGCACGTTCTCCCTGTGTCTGTGTGAGTTGCCTCTGAATAAATCAGCTACCTATTGTAATCCCACTTTACCACACCAGGTCTACAGCCTTGCAGATTACAATGATTCAGGAGCAGAACCAGATTCCTGTTGAATGAAATTAAGGTCTCCACCTCAACCACCAAACTTGGCAGAATATCCCAGACACCTAACACCCTTTAGGTGAAAGATTATGTTCCCCCGTCCCCTCTAATACTTCCACTGTTCGTACAAGTTTATGCTCCCTGGTAATTGACCTGTGTTTGGAGAGACAGGCTTTCCCTGTCCACCCCATCCAAGCCCCTCATTATTTGATACACTCAAATAAGTTATCGTTCAGCCTCTTCTGGTCTAAGGAAAAGAACTCTAGCCAATCTAAACTTTGGTCATTGCTGCAGTTTTCAAGACCTGGCAACATTGTTGTAAATCGTCTCTCTACTCTCTCCAGAGAAAACACACACCTCCTTAATGTGATGACCAAAACTGTACACAAGCTTCCAGCTATGGTCTAATCAATAATCTTTACATCTCTGCTATTGTAGTCAATACCTCATCATGACGTAAATAATTCAATATGCTCTTTTTTATAACCATATTTACCTGTTCTGCTATATTCAGTGATCTTTAAACATGCACTGTAAGGCCTCACACTTCCTCTACCCTTTCAATACCTTCTCATTTATGATGTATTTTTGTTTGTTTTCCTTAAATATGAAACAAATTTGTAAGGAGATCTCAATAATCTGTAAGAATAATAGGGTGGTTACGGTAGGGGATTTTAACTTTCCAAACATAGACTGGGACTGCCATAGTGTTAAAGGTTTAGATGGAGAGGAATTTCTTAAGTGCGTACAAGACAATTTTCTGATTCAGTATGTGGATGTACCTATGAGAGAAGGTGCAAAACTTGACCTACTCTTCGGAAATAAGGCATGATGGGTGATTGCGGTGTCAGTGGGGGAGCACTTTGGGGCCAGTGACCATAATTCTATTCGTTTTTAAAATAGTGATGGGAAAGGATAGACCAGATCTAAAAGTTGAAGTTCTAAATTGGAGAAGGCCAATTTTGATGGTATTAGGCAAGAACTTTCCTGATGAAGGGGCTTTTGCCCGAAACGTTGATTTCGCTGCTCATTGGATGCTGCCTGAACTGCTGTGCTCTTCCAGCACCACTAATCCAAGAACTTTCAAAAGCTGATTGGGCACAGATGTTCGCAGGTAAAGGGATGGCTGGAAAATAGGAAGCCTTCAGAAATAAGACAACAAGAATCCAGAGAAAGTATATTACTATTATGGTGAAGGGAAAGTGTGATAGGTATAGGGATTGCTGGATGAATAAAGAAATTGAGGGTTTGGTTAAGAAAAAGAAGAAAGCATGTGTCAGGTACAGACAGGATAGATCGAGTGAATCCTTAGAAGAGTATAAAGACAGTAGGCATATACTTAAGAGGGAAATCAGGAGGGCAAAAAGGGGACATGAGATAGCTTTGGCAAATAGAATTAAGGAGAATCCAAAGGGTTTTTACAAATACATTAAGGCCAAAAGGGTAACTAAAGAGAGAATAGGGCCCCTCAAAGATCAGCAAGGCAGCCTTTGTGTGGAGCCACAGGAGATTAGACCAATACTAAACGAGTATTTTGCATCAGTATTTACTGTGGAAAAGGACATTGAAGATATAGAATGTAGGGAAATAGATGGTGACATATTGAAACATGTCCATATTACAGAAGAGAAAGTGCTGGATGTCTTGAAACACATAAAAGTGGATAAATCCCCAGGACCTGATCAGGTGTACCCTAGAACTTTATGGGAATCTATTGATTGCTGGGCTTCTTACTGAGATACTTGTATCATCGATAGTCACAGGTGAGGTGTCAGAAGACTGGAGAGTGGCTAACATGGTGCCACTGTTTAAGGAGGGTGGTAAGGAAGAGCCAGGGAACTACAGATCAGTGAGCCTGATGTTGGTGGTGGGCAAGTTGTTGGAGGGAATCCTGAAGGACAGGATTTACATGTATTTGGAAAGGTAAGGACTGATTAGGGATAGTCAACATGGCTTTAAGCGTAGGAAATCATGTCTCACAAACTTGATTGAGTTTTTTGAAGAAGTAACAAAGAGGATTGATGAGGGCAGAGTGGTAGATGTGATCTATTTGGACTTCAGTAAGGCGTTCGACAAGGTTCCCCATGGGAGACTGGTGAGCAAGGTTAGATCTCATGGAATACAGGGAGAACCCGTCATTTAGACACAGAACTGGCTCAAAGGTAGAAGACAGAAGGTGGTGGTAGAGGGTTTAAGACTGGAGGCCTGTGACCAGTGGAGTCTCACAAGGGTCAGTGCTGGGTCCACCACTTTTCATCATTTATACAAATGATTTGGATGCGAGCATAAGAGGTATAGTTAGTAAGTTTGCAGATGACACCAAAATTGGAGACGGAGTGAACAGCGAAGAAGATTACCTCAGATTACAAAAGGATTTTGATCAGATGGGCAAGTGGGCTGAGAAGTGGCAGATGGAGTTTAATTCAGATAAATGCGAGGTGCTGCATTTTGGGAAAGCAAATCTTAGCAGGACCTAAACACTTAATGGTAAGGTCCTATGGAGTGTTGCTGAACAAAGACACCTTGGAGTGCAGGTTCATAGCTCCTTGAAAGTGGAGTCGCAGGTAGATAGGATAGTGAAGAAGACGTTTGGTATGCTTTCCTTTATTGGTCAGAGTAATGAGTACAGGAGTTGGGAGGTCATGCTGTGGCTGTACAGGACATTGGTTAGGCCACTGTTAGAATATTGCATGCAATTCTAGTCTCCTTCCTATCGAAAATATGTTGTAAAACTTGAAAGGGTTCATAAAAATGATGGCACAGTGGCACTGCTGCCTCACAGCGCCAGAGACCTGGGTTCAATTCTCACCTCAGGCGACTGTCTGTGTGGAGTTTGCACGTTCTCCCTGTGTCTGCGTGGGTTTCCTCCGGGTGCTCCGGTTTCCTCCCACAGTCCAAAGATGTGCAGATCAGGTGAATTGGCCATTCTAAATTGCCCCTAGTGTTAGGTAAGGGGTAAATGTAGGGGTATGGGTGGGTTGCGCTTCAGTGGGGCGGTGTGGGCTTGTTGGGCCGAAGGGCCTGTTTCCACACTGTAAGTAATCTAATCTAATCTAAAAAAAAAGATTAACAAGGATGTTGCCAGGGTTGGAGGATTTGAGCTACAGGGAGAGGCTGAACAGGCTGGGGCTGTTTTCCCTGAAGTGTCAGAGGCTAGGGGGGTGACCTTATAGAGGTTTATAAAATCATGAGGGGCACGGATAGGATAAATAGAAAAAGTCTTTTCCCTGGAGTGGGGGAGTCCACAACTAGCGGGCATAGGTTTAGGGTGAGAGGGGAAAGATATAAAAGAGACCTAAGAGGCAACCTTTTTCACACAGAGAGTGGTACATGTATGGAATGAGCTACCAGAGGATGTGGTGGAGGCTGGTACAATTGCAACATTTAAGAGGCATTTGGATGAGTATATGAATAGGAAGGGTTTGGAGGGATATGGGCCTAGGTAGGTGGGACTAGATTAGGTTGGGATATCTGGTCGGCATGGACGGGTTGGACCGAAGGATCTGTTTTTGTGCGGTACATGTCTATGACTCTCTGACTCTATGTAATTTCACACTTCTCTGGGTTAAATTCCATTTTGACACTTTTCCACCCATTTAACTAAACTACAGTTATGAACCTATCACGTCACCACTTACACTCTTGGTTATCAACCAATAAGGCAGTTTTTTTGTGTCATCTGCAAATTCCCCAATCATACCTCCCACTATTAACTCTAATTCATTAATATATAACACAAACAGCCAAGGATCCAGCACTGAGACCGATGGAACACCAATTGAAATTACTTTCCATTTCCAAAAACATTCATTAACCTTTACTATTTATTTCCTGTCACTGAACCAATATTGGGATCCAACTCACCATATTTTCTTGTATTCTACGAGCTTTAATTTTTCTGACCCGTCTACTATATGGGAATTTGTCAACTGCTTTCCTAAAATCCCTGTAGGCAATATCGAGTGCAGTGCCTCATCAATCCTCCTTGTTAATTCCTCAAAAAAGTTCAATAAAGTTCATAAGATGCGACCTTCCTTTAATAAAAACCATGGTGAAAATTTCTAATTAATCTGTGCAATTTCAGGTAATGGTTAATCATATCTCTCAATATTGATGCTATTAAATGAGGTCTGACTAACTGGTGTACACTTATTTGGTCTATCCCTCACATCCTTTTTGAACCATGGTACAACATTTGCAGACCCACCAACCCTCTGGCATTTCACCAATCTAGTAAGAATTAGATAATGATCCTCACAGCATCCCTTATTACCTTCTCATCTTCCTTCACCAACCTAGATACAATTCATCTGGCCCCAATAAATTATCCCCCTTCAGGAATCTCAGTCCCTTCAGTATTCCCTTTCACATTATGCTTACTTCCCACTCCTTTTTAACTAGAGTGTCTTTATCATTCATCAGCTTTGTTAAGGTGGATACAAAATACTCATTAGAGACCCTCGCCACATCTTCTGCATTATTTACATCTTTAATGAGCCCAACCACTCCTCTTCCTCTTGCTCTCAATGTACTGAGAAAACATCTTTGGTTTTTGCTTAATTTCCCTGGAGATTTTTTTTTGTAAGCTCTCACTGCTGTCAAAATTTATTATTTTCACTTCACCCCTGTAATTTCTGTACTCCTATAAATTATCTTAGGCAATCCTTGATTTAGACTGTCATAAGCTCTACTTTTCTACTTTATTGTACTTTTTGGTATTTTAGGAGAAAGTGAGGACTGCAGATGCTGGAGATCAGAGCTAAAAATGTATTGCTGGAAAAGCGCAGCAGGTCAGGCAGCATCCAAGGAGCAGGAGAATCGACGTTTCGGGCATGTGCCCTTCTTCAGGAGGGCTTCTTCCTCCTGAAGAAGGGGTCATGCCCAAAACATTGATTCTCCTGCTCCTTGGATACTGCCTGACCTGCTGCGCTTTTCCAGCAACACATTTTCAGCTCCTTGGTATTTTCCCTATGTCCCTGAAAACATTGGAAGGAAGTTTGTGTGGTGTGGTTTTATAGACTGCACATATAGTCCAAAGCAAACCACCTGATTTCTATGTATGTGTATCTTGCAGACCCACAGCACAAGAGCATCCCTACTGATAAGGCAGTTTAGCTCACTTGAGAAAGGAAAGTGATCAAACTGTGTGCCAGATCAATAGCAAACAGGGTAGGGCCAAAGGCATATTGTCAAAATAACCACAAGACGTTCCCATTTAAATCGGGACACAGTAGATCTTTTAACAGAATTCCAAATTTTAAATAGCATTTAGAGCTATGGTTTCTCAGTTCACTTGAGAATCATGTTGAGGTTATATAGGTTATATTGGTGAGGCATCTTCTGGAATAGTGTCCTGTTCTGGTCGCTCTGTTATAGGAAGGATATTATCAACCTGGTGAAGGTTCAGAAGAGATTTACCAGGATGTTGCCTGGTTTGGAAGATTTGAGTTGTAAAGAAAAGTTAGATCTGCTAGAACTTTTTTCACTAGAGTATAGGAGGCTGAGAGGTGACCTTATAAGAGTTTATAAAATAATGAGGGAATAGAGTTAGTGGCTGTTGTCTTTTTCCTAGGATGGGAGATTTCAAGACTTGGGGTACATTTTTAAGGTGAGAGGGGAGATTTTAAAAAGACATGAGAAGCAATTGTTTTACACAGAGGGTGGTTCATGTGTCGAGCAAACTTCCTGAGGAAATGGTGGATATGGGTGCAATTACAACGTTTACAAGACATTTACGTATGTACATGAATAGGAAAGGTTTGAAGGAATATGGACTAGGAGCAGGCAGGTGGACTAGTTTAGTTTGGGATTATGTTTAGCATAGACCAGTTGGACTGAAGCGTCTGTTTCCATGCTGTATGGTTCTATGACTCTGACTATGTGTTTGATTAAGAAAAGCAACTCATTCAACAATGCTGAACAATTAGCAATGAAGGTTTACATAATACTTGAAATGCTAAAATATATGGACCATATTAGAAGACCAATTCAGAATCAGGTTAAGTTTTTGTATTCATTGACAAGAATTCGTGTAATCTAGAAGTCTACAGGGTTCAGAAACCACTTTACGAGTAGATGCAGTGGAATTGGCTCATTGTGATTTTTGAGATGGAAGCTGGTGATCACATTCACTCGAATGAAAACCTTCCAGAAATAGTTGTTGGACAAGTAAACAGTTATAGCCCAAAAAGCTACTTAAGGATGGCTGTAAGTATGATCTCAATATTGCAGGTTGAGAAAGCTTACAGGCCTCAAGAATGAACTCAACAGTTGGCACAATAATTAGAAAATATAAATATAGCAAGACATGTGGAAGGAGTGGCCTTATATACATGCCAAGGAAATGCTCAACTTTCAATCAATTTTCCAAGAGCATGTGATAGGAAAGGCCATTGGCAGATGCTGTGCACTTGAGCAAAGACTGATGCAGTTGTAGAAAGCCATGCAGACTCAGTCATACCTTACATAACAAGTACCTTCAAGCCAAAATAAAGACCATCTGGTATCCTGCCAGAGGCATATACATTAAAGTGATCAATAAATCAAAATTTGATGGTGTACACTTTCCTTTAAAAGAGAAGTGTTAATGTCATCACACCATCGAGAGTATTTTCAAAAATGAGAAATTATCTGTCAGGAGACTGGTGGCAACTTGTTATTGGCTAAAATTAATACGGAGGACAGTGCCCATACTAGTCCTGCAAATTCCAGAAGACATGTACCCATAGATGTGGGAAGCCATGGTGAAACGTACAAATCTAAAACTTTCAGCATACAATGATTCACCAATTCCATAAAAGGCATCAATACTGGTGGGCTGTAAATACAAGCTGTCTACCTAGATATTGCAGATATTCCAAGTCACTGACACTACTGGACCAGCAATTGCAGACACACCAGCATGCCATGCTCACAATCCATGGCATCAGTAGGACCAGAGACATAACAAAAACTTCAGCGGACTATTCAAAAATACACTTTCAGAACTGAATATGAAAGGAGAGCAGAATATTTAACTTCTGAAATAGTAGCAGGAAAATCTGAGCTTTACATTGTAGAGATAAATATGAAAATTCAAGTGGAAAACATTAAACAATCATCTCACAATGTATTCAAATGTGAAAATTTCACCTCTGGGTTGATGCAGTCTTTAAGGGATGCCTTCACTTGGCTCACATAAATGCATGAGCAGCTGAAAGTGGAAGAATGGAGGCAGGATGAACTGCAGCTTCTCTCTCATCAATGCAAAGAAAAGATGGCAGATTTACAGGAATTCTGGAGCAAATCATATTTGAAATGTATCAGACTTAGCAGGAGCAGTTACAGAAACATTGGCCTGAGCTCAAAGCAATGCTGGAAGAAATGATAGACCTACAAGAACAGTTGGAAAAGCACAATACACACAACAAGGATCTGCAAATCA
The DNA here is from genome assembly GCF_047496795.1 of Chiloscyllium punctatum. Taxonomy (NCBI): domain Eukaryota; kingdom Metazoa; phylum Chordata; class Chondrichthyes; order Orectolobiformes; family Hemiscylliidae; genus Chiloscyllium; species Chiloscyllium punctatum. Next base: position 74,852,228 of record NC_092742.1, on the reverse strand, counting down.
CTCATGAGACAGTCTTTTCAGAGATAAGTGAAAGAGCTGAAGGAGGATATGGAAGAAACCAAAGAAGCTCAAAGCAACAAGTGGAAGAGATCCAGACTTCAAAGAAAAAATTTAAGAAGTTGAAAAGCTGGAGAATTATTTAAGAACATTACAAAGGAAAAATATACTGGTCAAACAGTAGGCTAAAACTTTGGTAGACTTGGAAGAATCCATGAAATGAAACTAAGACCTTCAAAATGAGCTGGTATCTCTAAACAAGCAAAATAATAAATGCCAAGATTTGAATAACTTAAAACCACTTGATAAATGAGCTTATTTAGTGGCTAATCTGGGACAAATACTGATTTTTTTAAAGCAATTCTAGAACAACAACACCAATCCATGAAAAAAACTCATGATGACTCATAGATTCACATGGTGTTATAAATAGTTAAACTTACTTTTGGATTTTGTACGTTGCTTTTAAGACAGCTCATCTTTACAAACTCCATGAGCCATGTGTAGAAACGATTGGTTTTTAGATTATTATCATTAATGTGAGTCTGTGTGTATGTGAGTGAGTGAGTGAGCTGGGGTGAGAGAGTGCGAGTGGTATTTTCTCCTTCCTGGTGGTGAACATAATGGCAAAAGGTGATTATATCAGGTGAGAATGAAAAAAAACCTCAAAATTCTCTAGATTCTCAAGGTTCAGAAAAACTCATCCAATTTTCCCCTTAAGCCTTAAGTCTTCAGAATATCATCCTTGAGTGGCGATGATCTCATTTTCATTCATTTGCATCTCATTAATATTGCCCCTTTCCCTTTTAATGTCACATTTCTCATTCTCTTCTCCTCCAGTAAGCAATACAATACAAAAACCCAACAGGTAAAACGAAGAGGGTACTTGTCAATGTGTCACCTCAGCTTGCAGAATTTCCGCACTGGCAAACTGCCTTCTCTTTACAGGCAACTGCTTCTTCTGAACAACTTCCCTGCATGGTCACTATCCTTAACTCTTAGCATCAACAAACCAGTGCTTGCAGCACATTATTAAGCCTGCAATCACACCAATTTGACCACCACTTCAGGCATTCAACACTTTACTTTGGAGCTGAAGGATACTCGTGGCTTGCATGTTTCTGCCAGGTCACTTTGCACACAGTGACAGTCAGGCATCTCATAGATCCAGAAAGGATGACATGGAGATGAGCATCTTATGGGTCAGAGCTTGCTCAATAACACTCACTGACTTTGGCATTCATTTAAAGGCAGACAGAGTTTGTGTGGCTTACATTGCTCTTTCGGGTGAACAAGGTCTTTCGTGTTAAATGGCAGCCAGTCAAGTTAGCTTGCTTTCAGTACAGAGGGAGAGACAGGCAGCTCGTGGAGAATATTGAAGAGGTCAATATATCAGACAGACACTGGTGGGCAACTCACTATGTGGCACCATGTATATTGCCATCAGAGCTTGCAGCATCTGCCAGCAGCTTACACAGCAACTACGTTGTCTGTGATTGAAGAAACTGGCAATGCATAAAAGTCAATGGGAAGAGTGCTTGATAGAATTTGGGAGGACTACAGTCAATCAGTGGGCTATTATCACAGAAGCTCAATGGGGTTCGCCATTGTCAGGCAGGTACTTAGTGGTACAAGAGATGAGGAATCTGTGTCCTTTCAGTCCGAAGATTTGGCCCTGGTAAATCCTCCAAATCAAGTACAAGCAGTTCAGGATTACTGGTTAATCGGCCAGATTACATTCGTTCAGAGGATGGTTGGAATGGAAGGGGATTCTGGTCAGTCATGGAGGTTTAGGACAATAGTAAGGACAATCCACGGCATTTGTGGAAAACAGACTTCACTGTACTATACCACTGAGTGAATAGGAGGGGCTGAGGAGATTTCAAACTTGGAGGGGAGATTCAAACAGTTCATGGAAAGGACAAATGGCTAACAATAAGAGCATGTAAATCTCCAGTCCAAACTTCAGAGTGAGAGGGAGCAATAATTGTCAGCTGAACGGCCTCAACCATAACAGAGGAAGGCTGAAAGATCATCAGGGACAGCAAAATAAAAAGGAATGTGAAAAATGGAGGGAAATTGGTGCATCACAGGTGGAGTTTGCAAGTCACTCACAAATTTGGAATCTTGCCATATCACATTCAAAAGTCAACTGTACAAAACTTAAACAAGATGGTTGTGACCAAATGCAAAGTAAGTGTAATGAGTTGCAGTTGCTTTCTTCTGTGGCAGAGCGACCAACTTTGATGTTGAGGTCCTCCTAGTGGCAATTGCAGTAATCATGCCTTCACTGATTAATTAATGCCACCCACCTGGCTTCAATTTGCACTTCATCAGCAGGTCAGTAAGTGTCAAAGAATGTAGTTTTCAAATGATGGCCCCAAGCAATCAGGAGCATTCCACTGTGCCCACTGACTGCTCGCTGCTGTTGGAAGCTCAACAAGTCTTAACACAACAAAAAAGCCAACTTGAAGTTCCTATTCAGATACCACATTTCATAGCAAGGTCTGAGAGATAAGATACTGCAGCTGCCATATTCATGCACTAAAATGTAAGTCTGCAAAGACATGGGCTGTAGTCTGCAAGAGGGAGGCTTTTCTTTTGGTTGGGGTTGTTGGGGTGGGGGGAGGGGTGCATGCAATCAATATCATTGTTTCTGACTTTCTCTACAGGAGCTAAAATGGAGATTGCAGTCACAGGAATCCCACAGCTTTGCCGTTAATCAGAAGACAATGGAAAGGATGCTGGGAATAAGAACCCTTCAAACACCCCCACGAGAACAGAAACCTCCAGCAGCTGCTGCACAGCATCCACAGGGAGAAGTAGCAGGTACAGATATCCAAACATCAGGAATTTAAGCCTTGCTGTATCTTTCAACTGTCTCAAAGAAATTACAAGTGACGATTAAAGGTCTGCTGGAGGAAGACTTTACTCACAACAACTGGGTGAGAATCCCAGCCCAATGGTCGTCAACATCACAGCTGCCCTGAAGTTTATGCCAGCAATCAGTGTCCCCGCTAATGTATTTTCTTCTACACAAAGGTCTGTACAAGACAGCAATATCCAGAGCAGAAAGTCATTGTTGCAATCGTGCTGGCTTTCCAGTTGCCATGCAAGGAATGTCACCCAGCTATACATCTTAGAGGGAATGTTCCTAGTAGCTCGTTTCAGGGAGCAATTAGGGACCTTGTGTGGCACATTCTATCCTTCAATTGATTCGAGCATGCAGGATGTAACTGATGCCAATTTCACCAGAGCACATTTCTTCATATACCAATGACAGCCAAGCAGCTACAGTATGAGGATTCTCCACTATTGTTGGCTTACACCCGAGGGTCAGGGCACTATAAATTACACCCACATTACTATGAGAGGGTGCTCTCACCAACCTGCAATGTTTATGAACAGAAAAGGCTTCCATTTCATGAATGTTCAAGTAATTTTTGATCATTGATGCTGAATTGTAGAGAGAACCTGGGAACTGGTGAGGTGCTTTTTGGAAGGTTGGTGCAGATTTGATGGTCAAATGGACTGTATCTGTACTGTAGGGATTCTATGTCATGACTCGTATATACTGTACTAGAGAACTCATGGATGCCTACCTCCTTTCAAGGGCCTCACCCATATAGAGATAGTTGATGGGAAATAAGGGCTAGCCTTTAAGAAACCCTCAGAATGATGGAGATTCAAGATGCCACAATGCTCTGACTGTCACCAGGGCCATTGTTGGAATGATTGTAAGCCTGAAAATGAGGTTTCAATGACTGGACTGCTCCAGCTGGCATTTGTAGCATAGCCCAGATAAAGTGTTGCACATCATTATGGTTTGCTGTACCATTCACAATGGTAGTGACAAACAAGTGATGTCCTGGATGAAAAAAAATGGCATTGAGAGTAATCTTCTGAAAATGAAGATAAGGCAGATGATCTGGATATTAATTAAGAGATCTATCCAGACAGCAGGACAGGGAAATGAATTGTAAATACCCAAGATGCCAGAGACTATGTTATAACCAACTGCTTCTTGAGCTCATTTTAACTTCATCTCATTGTTCACGATTTGCTGCTCATTTGACAAATAGGTTCTGCTTAGAGCAAAGGACACGCGAGCCTTGTTATTTTTGCAATACTTCACTTTTTGTGATCCTGAATAAATGTCTCATTATTCCTGTTAGTTTACACATAATACCTTCAGATGACATTGCTTTAAAATGTCTACACATAAATTGCCCTGCATGACCATTAAGGAAAAAGCAGCATTCAATGAGAGAGTGCACTTGCAGTCCATGGTGCTAAAGGTTAGTAGCTCTTAAGGCATACATGGCAATGTGACATCTGTGTACTGTATAGTGCAGTCCCCCATGAAAGCCACAAGGTGGACACAGGTGGTGCTTTTGAGGAAGGTGCTTTTGATATTTCCATCATCAGTCGCCCTTCAATGTTCAGATTAGATGTTGAACTGTTAAGATGCCTTGAAGTGTTTTGAACATTCTCTATGATAGCAAGAAACAATATTTTCTACAGCTTTTCTTGCAAGACCACAGTGTTGTGAGAGACAGTGGACAGGTGAGGTCCATTGAACATATTCCAACCTTGAATGTCAGCATAATCCCTTGACGGCACACACATAGGAATTACATTTCCCTCCAGCGATTTGTTGAATCATTGATGTTTCTACACTGTTGCTCATAAAGTGAGTGCAAGTATAGAATTATCTGTGCAGGCTATGGATATTCGTTGCGTCTCAGTGTTTTCAACATCAACATGCAATGCCTAGGCTGCAATCTTTAAAGTTATGGTTTAAAGATCCTGATATCTGAAGCAATCTGTGTATAAGAGGTGAGCACTGTTTGAAAATTGCAATCTTACATCCTTGGGATATATAAAGAGCATGTTCATTTCTCACATGGGTATAACTTAACTAGGTCTGACAATGAGAATTCAATGCAGTAGCCATTGTCATAGTACAAGTGAAAATATATGAACGTAGATGACTGGTTATTTACAATAATATTTAACCAGGAGAAAGTGAGGACTGCAGATGCTGGAGTACCAGAGTTGAAAAATGTGTGCTGGAAAAACACAGCAGGCCAGGCAGCATCCGAGGAGCAGGAGAATCGCGTTTCGGGCATAAGCCTTCCTGAAGAAGGACTTATGCCCGAAACATCGACTCTCCTGCTCCTCGGATGCTGCCTGGCCTGCTGTGTTTTTCCAGCACCACATTTTTCAACAATAATATTTAACCAGTAGCACCTATGTGCCCTCAGTGTATTTTCTTCTTCCTCTCCTTCCCACTATGTCTTCTGCAGCTAGGGTAGAGGTAACCTACCCTGTTGACTTGGAGGATTGGCAGTGGCATCCTGGTGCATTTGAGCCCAGAGGGTCCAGATCTATTGAGATTATCTTGCCCGGATGCTGACTCACTCTCCTTGGCTTGAACTGCAGCAAGCTTTGGAATCGTACGCAGAGGAGGTGGAGGGACAGACCACCCATGGAATGAGAAGAAGCTTCTGGGTGCCCATGTGTGGGTCCTACCTCTGGATGCCTGCTGGCATCACCCTGGCTCCCTGAGAGGGAGGAGCATTTGGAGTGAGATTAAGGTGATGAGTATTTATTGCTCAAACACAATGTTGTGGATCTGGAGTCACATGTCAGCCAGAGCAGATGAAGGTAGCAGATTTCCTTCCCTAAAGTATGTTAATGAGCTAGATGGGTTTTTCCAAGGCAAAATATTTTTTCCTAAATCTACATTTCACCTGAGAGGAAACCTGACCATTGAGAACAAATCTTAATAGAACAAAAATCACAGAAATTTAGTGTTTGATGAAATGCTGTTTGACCAGCTTACTGATTCTCAGTCCAGCATTTCCTGAACAAAATAGCATCATGCAGCATTAAGTGTGGCTGTAACCATAACACCTATATAGATGGTAAATTGAGAATGGCCAATGGCACTCGTTTGTCTTTCTTGAGTTGATCTTGCAGTGACAAGATTACAATGTGAGTGTACTTCATCCAGTTATAATCTGAAATCTGGAGTTTTAAGGCTCTTATTGAATGTGTTTTCCAATATGAATGGAATCTATGTTCCATAACAGGTATATCTGAGGAACAGCGTTCAGGCCATCATACTTCATTGTTCTAGAAAGATGCTTCACCATTCATTCTCTCATTCATTATTCCAATTGTTTAGAGTCACATTGTCATACAACACGGAAACAGACTTTTCCTATTCATAAACATGTCCAAATATCTTTTAAATGTTGTAACTGTATCTGCATCTACCACTTCGTCTGGCTGTTCATTCCATATATGCACTGCCGTCTGCCAGGTGGGATTTGAACCTGGGTCCCCAGGACAATACTGGACCTCTGGATTAATAGGGAATTTTTGCACAATTCAAGTTAAGAAATGTGGGCTCGTCCAGCATCTGAACCCAGGATCTCTTGCAAGTTTGTGTAGAAGACCCAAGGCAAGAATCATACCCCCAGACCAACGAGCCACATGATTGCCTGAAACATCAATTTTTCTGCTCCTCGGATGCTGCCTGACCTGCTGTGCTTTTCCAGCACCACTCTAATCTAGACTCTGGATTAATAGTCTAATGAACAAAGAAAAAAGAAAAACAAAGAACATTACATCACAGTAACAGGTCCTTTCGGCCGTCCAAGCCTGCGCTGATCCATATCTTCTATCTAAGTAACCTGTCTATTTTCTAAGCATCTGTATCCCTTTGCTCCCTGACCATTCATTAATCTGTCTTGATACATCTTAATTGACGCTTTCGTTCCCATCCCTACCACCTTTGTTGGCAACGCATTCCAGATACCTACCACCCTCTGCGTGAAGGACTTTGTACGTATATCTCCCCCAAACTTTTCCCCTCTCACTTTGAACTCATGACCCCTAGTAATTGAGTCCTCCACTCTGGGAAAAAGTTTCTTGCTATCCACCTTGTCTACACCTCTCATGATTTTGTAGTCCTCAATCAGGTGCCCCTTCAACTGCCTTCTTTCCAATGAAAATAATCCTAATCTACTCAACCTCTCCTCATAGCTAGCACCCTTCATACCGAGCAACATCCTGGTGAACCTCCTCTGCACCGTCTCCAAAGCATCCACATTGTTTTGGTAATGCGGTGACCTGAACTGTACACTGTATTCCAAATGTAGCCGAACCAAAGTCTTGTACAGTGGTAACATGACCTGCCAACTCTTGTACTCATTACTCTGGCCGATGAAGGAAAGCATGTCATATGCCTTCTTGACCACTTTGTTGACCTGTGTTGCCACCTTCAGGGGACAATGGACCTGAACACCCAGATCTCTCTGTACATCAATTTTCCTCAGAACTTTTCCATTTACTATATAGTTCACTCTGGAATTGCATCTTCCAACATGCATCACCTCGCATTTGTCCAGATTGAACTCCATCTGGCATTTCTCTGCCCAACTCTCCAATCTATCCACAATATTCTCTGACAGTCCCCTTCACTATCTGCTACTCCACCAATCTTACTGTCACCTGTAAACTTGCTAATGAGGCAACCTACACCATCCTCCAAATCATTTATGTATATCACAAACATAAGTGGTCCCAGCACAGATCCCTGTGGAACACCACTGGTCACAGGTCTCCATTTTGAGAAGCTCCCTTCCACAACAACTCTTTGTCTCCTGTTGCACAACCAATTCTCTATCCATCTACCTAGAGCACCCTGGACCCCATGCAACTTCACCTTCTTCATCAGTCTACCATGGGCAACCTTTAATTGCCTTACTGAAGTCCATGTAGATGACATCCACATCCCTTCCCTCATCAAGCAACTTTGTCACCTCTTCAAAGAATTCTATTAGGTTTGTAAGACATGCCCTTCCCTGCACAAACCATGCTGCCTATCACTGATAATCCCATTTTCTTCCAAATGGGTATGTATCCTATCCCTTAGTATCTTCTCCAGTAGCTTCCCAACCACTGACGTCAGACGTAATTTCCTGGATTATCCCTGTTACACTTCTTAAACATGGGGACAACTTTAGCAATTCGCCAGTCCTCTGGGACCTCCCCCCATTTTCAAGGATGCTGCAAAAATATCTGTTAAAGCCCCAGCTACTGATAGGACAACATAATAAGGAGAACTTTGGAGAATTTGTCAATAGTTCATTCCTGTTTACCCCATACCTCTGGCACACCTGCCTTATGTTCCCAGGCCCAACTCTGCTGATTGACAATGTGATTATGGTCCAAAGACAGAGGCCCATCTAATGCCTGGGCAGAACAAATGTTTGGTTTCCCGAGTACCAGAGACCTGTGGTGTTTCTACCTTGACCAGCTATGGAGCTGTGTCACTGACCATCAGGTTGTACTTCCGAGTCTGATGTAAGTAATGAACTCACTGAGGAGAAGGTCTGTGAGCTGCTGAGTTGTACAGATGAAAGTCTTGCCTGTGCATTCTCTCAGGGCTCAATGGCTCCTTCTCAGTGATGGAAATGGAGCTGAGGGTCTCTGTCATTGGCCTCTTCCTTATGGAGGTTGCTTGGGTGCTCCTTCTACCTGTACAAGTGAAGTAGTTTGCTGGAGAATATATGTAAAACATTATGCAGAATAAGGTTAAGTTAGCACCGGTAATTATGGGAGAGTAACACAGCATGACAAAATAGGACTCACAGGGGGAGTTGCCCAGCGGTGTCTCCCCATCACCATGAGCAATCCTTTCCACCTCGGCCAACCTGACTGTCATCTCCTCATGAGGAGTGAGGCCTGATGTCTGGCAACCTCCCTCTCATGCTCCCACTGCCTGTGTTGGACCTCTCAGCTATCCCTGCAGTAAGACAAAGGGAAGGATTGCACATAATGAAAGTGAGTGCAAGGGCAGTTAGTTTTCATGTATGAAAGATAGTGAGGTTTACCCAGTGATTAAGTAGGAAATGCAGAAGGCAGGAGGGTTAGTAGTTCAGAGGATGTGATGGGTGGAAGCACTTGAGTAGACATGAGGCATGTGATATTGTCTTTGATCATTGGTGAGAGTTATGTACAATGGTAGTTTTCAAGTTAGTAATGGCTTTTTGGATATGAGGTAGCAAGGATGATGCCACTTATCTTTGCACAATTAATACGATAGAATGTCTCAAGTGAACCTTTGTCGATTTAAATAGAAACAATATTCAAGCTCATGAAGAAAAGGCAGGAAGTTGAAATTAAGCCAGAATGTTCAGAGAGCCAAATCAGACTTGATCAGCCAAACACCCTTCTTCTGCACTGATTCCACCAAGTCTCCAACACAAAGTTGTCCACAAGAAAAATCCTGTCCTCTTCTTTCAACAAAAGCAAATTTCTGCAGATTCTGAAAATCTGAAATAAAAGCAGAAATTGCAGGCAATATTTGATTTGATTCCATTTGATTTATTACTGTCACATGTATCGAGGTACAGTAAAAAGTGTTGTCTTATGTGCTTTACAGATGAATCGTACGATTCAAGTGCAACAGGGTAACAGAACAGAATGCAGGATATAATGTTACAGCTGCCAAGAGAGATTTTTTTTAAGATTAGATTAGATTCCCTACAGTGTGAAACAGGCCTTTCGGCCCAACAAGTCCACACCGATCCTCCGAAGAGTAACCCACTCAGGCTCACTTCCCTCTGACTAATGCACCTAACACTACGGGCAATTTAGCATGGCCAATTCACCTGACCTGCACATCTTTAGATTGTGGGAGGAAACCGGAGCACCTAGAGGAAACCTATGCAGACACGGGGAGAATTTGCAAACTCCACACAGACAGTTGCCCAAGGCTGGAATCAAGCCTGGCGCCCCAGTGCTGTGAGGTAGCAGTGCTAACCACTGAGCCACCATGATCTGATCTGGTCAACATTAACATTACAGAGGTCCACTCAAAAGTTTCATCACAGATCTGGCACCATTTTGAAGAGAAAAACAAAGTAAACATTTCATATATATTAGACTTGAAATATTAACTCTGATTCTCTCCTCAAAGACGCTGCCAAACCTGCGGAACCTTTTCCAGCTCTTTATGTTTTTATTCCACTCCTCTCACATTGATAAACATTGCTCATCTTCAACATTTGTTGCGCTATTTTCCTCAAGTTTGAAAACCACTTGGCAAGGCAATAGTCAAAAAAGAGGAGGATGGGACTTTGGGGCTTTGAAATATATCTATGATCATACATAAAAGTGACATTTTGGTACACTTTATGCAACGAAAGATCCTTTCTCTTCCTTTCCCTAATACCCCTTGGTGATGTTACCTCAATGGCTGCAGCCAAGCAAGAGGCAAGCTGTTTGTTCTCCTCTGACTGCACAGTGGCATGCAACTGATATCCTCTAGATTCTGGAGCCCATGAGCACGTTGCTAAAGACTATCCCATTTGCACCTGAGACGGGACAAGCAGCCATCAGGAGAGAAGGAAGAATGTGGGACTCAAGATGAGATTTGGCAGGGAGAGGGATGTGGGTGATCGATGGGGATCACAAGTCAACAAGAGTGGAAGCACTTTGACGAGGGTCCTAACTTCCATGCTTGCCATCTCCATCTTCCCTCTCATGGTCTATTTGTGCTTCCCTACTAGCTCTGAGCAATAGTACTACACTTCGATGAGATGCTGTAAAGTGACTTACGTATGGCATCAGTACAAAGGCCTGAGTTGTCATGGCACAGATAGTAGAAATGGGCTGTTCTAACCTCTCTCCAATTGTGCACATTGTCTCAGGAAATGCTGACCAATATTTCATTAGTGCTCTTGTTCCACCAGAATAATTATCTTCATTGATTCCCATTACTCAGCATCCAAATCAGGTTAAGCAGACCTTTGAGTGCCTTTCACCTTCTTATAGGGACTTGTCAATGCTTTCCCTGTATTCACCAGCTGTTTCTGCTGACTTACGATCTGTGACTGCCCAACAATCTGGGTATGTATATATGAACTGTTGGAGGAAACATGTGAGTTGTGTGACAATGCTGTGTGGAATGCTCTGAGGACTCTTCATCCTCCTCCTTAGCTGGGTCTCGATAGATACTTACAGATAAGAAATAAAACTGATAAAGTGTTTAGCTTGCTTGTTGACATCAAGTCAACATGAGAGAGCGTGGATAAGTGAAATCCCATCCTACCAACAGGTAGCTGAAGACCATCATCTCTCTGATGCTTGCCACCTTGGTCAGGGTGGAAGACCATCCCTGGAGTTCTGTGCTTTCCTTCAATACTTACTGGAAAAGAGGAGAATTGTGAGAAGCAAGAATCTCAACGTGCAGCATTGAATGACAAGAGATGGCTCAGAGAACTAGGGGCTAGGATTCGGGAATCATCCCTGTAGTAACTGCTTGCTTTTTTGTAGTCTAGAATGCCTCTCTTATTGTTTAAGATCTCTTTGTCAAGTGAAACTTCAACAGTAAAACACAAATTGTCATTCATGTGCTTGTTCTACTCTGTTGGGAAATCTGGAAATGGAATGCTAATCCCATGGTTTGGTGAAAAAGTTAATGAAGAAAACATTTCTCAAACATCCAGGTTCCCTTCCCGCCCCATGGAAAGCCATTCAAGGCATTAGCATTCAGCCCATTATCTTTGTCGCATGTCTTGTCAGCGAAGAACATCATTAGATTTGACACAGTTTAAAAAAAAAGCGGATGGGTTGATGAATTTAATTGGAGTTCTGAACAAAATTCCACATCAAAAGGATTCCTATTCAGCAGATATTTTAACGTGAGAAGATTTTTTTTACTGCTACATCATTCTGAAACCACCCAATTGAATAAATTAAGTTTTTTTTAATTGTACGATTGTTTGAGAAGTGACTGTCTAAAATGCATCACAAGTTAAACATTTTTACATTCACTCATCCTCAAATAATTCGAGGTAGAAGACCTGCCCAAAAACGTATAAATGTTATGGGATATCTTGGCCTCCTCTGAAGAAAGCCATTGGAATTGTGGGTTGGGACTATTGGTGATGATAAAAGGCTTCCATATAGTTTGCATAAAATTAGAAATTGGTGTGAATCTAATTTTCTCAGCAAGTCAGCAGTGCAATAAAAATACTTGAAGAAAGACTTCAAGAATAAATGTTAACAGCTAAAACTGATGTACTGGAGTGGGGACAGATGTTAGCATGTTAACAATGTGAAAGTTGACTGTCTCCCTGTCTTCATGTATCCAGCGCAGAGATTAATGGAGGTAGACAACCAGTCTGCATGCAGGACGCATATCAGCAATGTCAATACAGAGGAACCTTGATTGTCCGAATATCAATTATCCAAATTTCAGATTATCTGAAAAAGGTCTCAAGATAGAAACATTACATCAAAGAGGTGTTTTATCATTGATCTCATCTTTTGTTTACAATGATTAAAATTAAACCCAGCTTACTGAAATCTTGTTGAGGGTGGGGGTGGATGTGGGGGGGCAGGGTTGGGGGAGGTAGTGGCAGACAGGAGGATGGGGGGAGGTGGTGGCAGATTTGGGGGTGGTGGGGAGGCAGGCGGGGGCAGGTGCAGGGGCAGACGGTGTGGGGGGTGGGGGGGGAAATGGGGTCTCATGTGCAGTGTGCTGCTGCCTAGTCTCCTGAACAGGGAGTGGACTTAGCAAGTGCTCGCTGTGTCAATCCCATTGAACTGTTTGGGTTCGGGGCTTGGAGGTGGTGGTGGGGAAATGCGAGAGGTTTCAGCAGTGCTGCAGGTCCCTTACACTTTGTTTCTCCTCAGAAACAAACCTTGAGACAGAGACAGGGAGCAAGGCAGGCAGAGCAAGGAAAAAAGAAACTTCAGAAAACTCTGAGCCCCAGAGAAGAGGCATTGAATCAATTAACCAAATAATCAATTATCTCAACGAAATAGTGCCCACCCATCTCAGATAATTGAGGTTCCTCTGAATTTTCATGAAGCTGGAGTCTCCAATTTTATCTGCTTTGCTGGTTTTACTCACTTCCCAGGCCCCGCGATCACATCAACTGAAAGAATGTCAGCTCATTTTCAAGTAAAGCATTTATAGCACTTCATGGATGACCAGGAGAAACAAGAGAGCTTCTCCCCTTTCGCTGAGGCTCTGCACAACCCCCATCAGAAGCCCATACATATCTGAACCACACTACCATCCAAACGTTAAAGAATAAAAACATGATCTGCACTCCTACCATGAGATTCCCAACACCGCTGATTGTTGGTTGAGCCTGCCTCCATGTAAGGATTAGATCTGACTTTTTGCTTCAGTGGCATTGTTCCAGAGGTCTCCCCGCCCACTAGAAACCAACCCTGTCAATGTTGTCCTCTGGGTGGGGAATAAGAAAAGAACAAACTTTGTGCGATAGAAGGAAACGCCAACTTCTGGTTTCTCATCGCAAACACCAGTATTTCAATTATATAACCCACCTCTGCAAATATCCAGGCCTCACAGATCCATACTTCCACTTTAAAATGGCCATGTGGACACAAGATAGCCCTTCTTTCATTTAGTATTTGTGATTAATTCTGACGCCTGGGGGTACAAGGAGTTTGAAGTACTGGCATTGTAAGCAATGCAGAATAGGAAGGCAAGTGATATGCTCCGAGAGACTTTTAAAAAGCTTCCCATGAGATTTGTCAATTTCAGGCACAAGCCAGTGAAATGTGCAGAAGAACAATGAAAAGGGACAGCAATTACAAGCTGGGTGTAAAGAGAAGCTAGTTTATATACACAGGCGTTCATGGAAATTGGTCTGCGCAGAATTTTATAGGAGTCTTTTTCTCCAAACATTACAGAATAACCACTTTAAAATAGTGAAGCAAGATCCTATCAATTCATCAACATTGTCTCAGCAAAGTGTTATCTTCCCTCAAAATTAGGCAATGAACAGTATAATTTTATAGGCTTAGCTGCTGACAATTTGCTTGCGGAAAGCATCGTGACAATGCACAAACCAAATTTAGCCACTTTAGTTCAGTTATTCAGACAGAGTAGATGTCTAGACATATAAATGCCCATAGCTATAACCATAGCACCTGATGCCAGCACTATGGTGTATGTCACAGTAGTGTTCCATGCTTTGTGCAGAGCAGTACATGAGCTTTAACTTGTGTTGATTCTTTGGTGATTCATTCGAGGGGGTGAGTTACCAAGCAGAGGTCAGAAGCTTCCTCACAAAATAAGAAAGAAATAAGAACCAAGAGTTCTCAAGGACAACTAGGGATAAGCAATAAAAGCTGGCCCAGGCAGTGTCTCATAAGCAAATAAAAAAAGCAAGCTGATGTAGCTACAGTTGTACATCTCCTAGGAGTTAATGCAAAAGGATTGCAAGAAGATGGCCTGCACATACAGCCAAATAGTTGTTCAAAACCAAAGAAAATACACAGTAACATAAAGAACTTCAAAAAATGGAAGGGATCAAAAGTACGCATTTGATTTAGCATTGGGAAAATTTGATTGTATTTTATATCTTAACTGTGCTGCATGATTAAGTTTTCTTAAATCTTTCTCCAGTTTTAAGTAATTCTTTCTGGATTGTGGAGGAGTGCAGTATGAGAAAGAGTTAGAGTTTTCCAAATCTCAGATTAGTCAGTTTTTAAATCCAGTATCAACATTGCAGATAAAGCTGAGTTAAAACATTCTGAACATTGAAAGAATTAAAGCAGATACTAATTTTGCTGAATGTGAATTATTGTCCGACTTTTAAGGAAAGCATCAGTGTCTTGTATTTTGTCATATTTAGACTTAATAGGACCACTAAGGGTAAACACACAGTACATTTATATGTCCTAAAGCACTCAATATTCGTTGGAAGACTGGAATCCCTCTCATGACTACAGTCTGAACTACCATTACAGTACTTAGACATTGAATGGCATCTGCAACATCATGTTGAGTCCACAAGTGTGCCAAAGATATACATCTCCATTTCTTTGTTGGAAAGAATGGGCTCCAAGATCAGTATAAAACACTGGACCAAGTTGGTCTTACCCTTTGGTACTTGCCGCAGACTTTCTATAATGCTTTCAAAAGCACAAAGCATACTGTTCCACACACCCTGTATTCTGTTCTTAATATATGCAGTATGGCAATGACAAATATTTGTACATATTTCTGGGTAGCAAATGACTAAGTGAAAGGCTGATTTTGGATTTGGAAACTCAGTGAAATGCAATTGAACTTTGACCCCACTATATAGAAAACAGTCATAAAACCATCCTAAGAATCATTTGACATTTTGACAGTCAATGTTACTTTTGTGCTATCTATCTTGGGGTGAAAAATTGCCTATCATTGTCTTGTTATTTACATATATCTCTGAGCTGTATCTAGATCATAATCACAACTGTTTCATAGCTTAAAACAGCTTAAAAACTGTATTGTCTCCCTTCCTATTCCTTAAGTACACCCACATTGATTTTATACAACTGCAACAGCATTTTATTCTAGCATTGTGATAGGATTCTTTGTGTTGTTACACCTTTCTTTTTACTTCCTTGTCTCCTGAAAATGTTATCACAAACATTCATTACCCCTTCTGTCCAAACTGCAGTTAAAGCTTCTGTATCATTTTCCATAGTCATAACTTCTAACTGTACAAGTTTGGTTTGATCATGCGTGTTCACTTTTTTTCAACAATGTAATCTTATAAAAATTAGTAAAGAGTTTTGCCTTGCACTGATCAGGACATACAGAAAAATACCAAATTTCAACTGATCACAACAATTTATACTAAAGGAGAAATGGGTGCTGATTAGCTGGTGCATTGAGTCTAATGGCAGAAGTGTTACCATGGAGAAAGAAACAGGGTAGTACAAGGTCCTCAATCTCATGAGGCTGTGGAGAGGGCAAACTCTGCATGATACCCAGTCCCACTTTTGAATCTTATATGTTCCTGAACAGTGACAGGAGGTTGTTTGGCCTGCCAGCCAGTGTGCCCAGCATTTCAGTGTCCATGTCGATCAAAGTCCTCATCTATGTCCCTCACCTATGATATTGTCCTCTGGTGAGTTGATCATTAAGCATCCTTGCCTCAGATCTGGCTGCAGCTCACTCATGCCTGGGGACCCTGGATTCAAATCTGCTATGGCAATTGATTGAATTTTAAATCAAAAATCTGGGATTAAGAGTCTAATGATGATCATGAAACCATTGTCAGTTGTTGGATAAATCCATCTGGTTCACTAATGTCCTTGAGGGAAGGAAATTCTTACCTGGTATGGGCTACATTTGACTCCAGACCCTCAGCAACGTGATTGAATCTTAACTGTAGTAAGGACTGGGCAATAAATGCTGGTCTAGTCATTGTTGCCCACAATCCTGTGAATGAATTTTTAAAACATTCAGTTATACGGTCTGTCTCAAGATATGTCCAGAAACATTTTCAAAGGAACATTTTGAGCCTTATAGGGAAGAATGGGGTTCAAGAAAATCAAAATTACTTCGACAGAAGGAAATTACTTGTCAGATTCTGAGGTTGATCTATCACAAAATATAAAGAAACATACCATTGTTTTTAATGGGGATCTGGGAAGAATGGTAAAGATCTCCGTCAAATTGAAAATCAAGGATGAGAATCAAACAACATGTTACAAAGCAAATTCAGTGCTTTATGTAATCAGATAAAAGGTCAAGGTAGAACTAGAGAGGCTGGTTAAGTCCTTGAACCTGCAAATATGTGTGATTGGGCCATGTCTATCATACCAGTAATGAAATAGGATGGATCAGGATGCATCTGCTGTAATTTTAAGGTCACTCTTGATGCAATGCCGTGTACTGAGTAATATTCTTTACCATTAATCAATGACCTGTTTGCTGGACTCGTTTAGCTTTTCAGTAAAATTGACCTTAGTTAACCCTATCTCCAGATGAATGTAGATCATGAGTTGATGGCTGTAACACATGAGGATTACTCAAACATAAGGGTCTTCCATTTGGAGCCACACCTTCACCTGCATCATTCCCACATATCTTGAATCAGATTTTCAGTGGATTGGAAGGAGTTGATATTTTAGTGATGGGAAAAAATGACAAAGAGCTTTTTCATAAGTTTTATACCACTCTGGAGAGACTTGAAGATTGTGGCCCAAGAGTAAGAAGAGACAAATATGATTTTTTAAAAAGTCTTCCATCAAATATTTAAGCCATGTCATTGATGCTAAGGGACTGTACAAGTCACCGTCAAAAGTAAAAGCCATAACTGAAGCACTAACACCTAAAAATGTAAACTATCATTTTTGGACTTGCTAAATTAAAATGGCAAGTTTGTCCCAAATCTTGCAACTGTTGCACAATTTATTGCACTAAACCATGAATTGGAAATGCAAAGATTAAAGTGAAAGAGTCTTTATGCAAGCTAAAGAGATCTTATTAAAGTCAGAAATCCTGACCCCTTTTGAAGCAAAGTTACCATTGTAACTAGCATCTCTCTTTGGAGTTAGATTAATCATTTCTCACATATTACTCAATAGTGAAGGGAAGCCAATAGCTTTGCATCAAGATCATTAAACAAAAACAGAGATGAACTATACACAGAAAAAGAAACGTTTGGCATAATGTTTGGCTTTAGATGATTTCATCAATACCTGCATAGTTGGAAATTTACCCTAATAACAGACTCCAAACCACAATATTTGGGCCTCATACAGGAATACCTTATCTAGCAGTGAGCCATATACAAAGGTGGGCATTGTTGTTATCAGCTCAGACTCATACAATTAAATATTAGCAATCATGCTTACATGGGAATTCTGATGGGCTCCCTATCTTTGCACAGTGAGTCAAACTACAAACCGACCTTATATTTAAAACAAGTAGCAAACTCTCTGGCAACAGAGGGCCAATTAAGAATGATCCTCTGTTTTAAAAGTGATGGACATGGTACTTTGTGGCAAGGTACAAGCCCAGAACTGAAACTACATGGCACACAAAAACTAGAACTATCCATACAAGCAGGATGTCTCCTATGGGGATTGAAGGTTATCATTCCACCGCAGCTAAGGAGGCGTGTGTTATGTCATATACAAGACCATTAATGTGGCTTTGTCAGAATGAAGATAGCCAGAAGTTATTTTTGGCAGCCAGCATTCAACTCCAAATTTGAGGAGAAGGCAGGAATATGAGCAGCTTACATAAGACTTTGCAACCTACCTTCATTAGTGCCATTACTATTCCAGCGGAACAGCTAGAAAGGCCATAGCAAAAAATCCAAATTGACTTTATAAACCTTTTGAAGAACAAATGCTCTCATAGTGGTTGATGTAAATACTAATGGCCTGAAGTTGCCATCATGAAGACAGCACCTTCAAACAAAACCATTGAAGGAGTGAGGGAGGCCCTTGTGCCATTTGGTTACCTTGAGCAACTTGTAAATGATAATGGTCCACATTTTACATCACAAGAGTTTACAGACTATCTGAAGCAGAATAGAATTCAACATATCCAATCAGCTCCTTGTAATCCAGCCACAAATGGTTTGACAGAAAAGTTCAGACAGTGAAACATTCCTTAAGGGTAAGTTGAGAACAAGGTTCACTAACCATAAGACTGAGCCAACTTCTGTTCACATATCGGAACACAACACACTCAACAACTCAAAGTTCTCCAGCGTTGCTCATGATAAAGCATCAATTGTGGATGGTATTTGATTTGCTGAGACTACCCATGACAAAAGCATTGTTGATAGGAAACAACCAAATCAGTTTTTTTTAATAAGAGACCAAGGAAACAAATGTCACATTTTCCAAAGTATGAGTGAGGAATTACACCACTGGTGAGAAGTGGGTACCAGCCACCATTGTAGCACAGATTGGACCACTCTCCTATAACATATAGGCAAGAGTTGTTTTAGTATGGAGAACACATGCATGCATATTAACGCTTGGAACCAAAATGAATGTGCCAGGGACAGTGGAAACATTAACTGAAGATTCGCAAATGACTGTGTCAAACACAGACCCGAGTATACCTCAGAATAGACCAGTTACTGAGGGAGGCAGCACCTTACTGGAATGTACTATGATATTGTGCAACACTCTGAGCTTTCAATCATCTCAGGAAAAGACAACGACAGATGGTGCTCCTGGTATATCTAATTTATCAGTGGTTAAAGCCAATGAGAAAAATAAGCAGATGCCTGATTTACACCAACAGCCATGCAGGAATAGATATCCTCTGGAATGCTTTCACAACTAATTGTTGTATGTGATTGTAAATATTGTGGCTGTTTCATTGAGGGAACCTCTGATATAAAGGAGTAGCGATGTTGTATATTTGTGTAAGTATGGCGGACTGTCATACTAAAATTCTGACACATGATATATGAGGACATCATCAGCAAGAAACAGCTTAATCTAATCTTGCTGCCTATAGACTAAACAGCACTTCAGCCTCCTGTTCTTTCTTGGAACTTAACAAAGGAGAATTCACCAAATTTGATCATGGGCACATGGTCAGTTAGACAATTTGCATGAGTCCAGCCAAATTCTCAGATCCATACATTCTTGAAAGTATGTTCCTAGTCTTTTGAGGCCTTGTCTGATAACCAAACCCTACCCCAACACCCCTGCAGATTAATGATGTCTCTTTCTTTGTCCTATCCATCTCTAACCACTAAACATGCAAACATTTCTCTTTCAAAATGGTTAGCTATGGAGAAATTTTGTTAATTTCTGTCCAGTCTTTCTAGTGTACTTGCTTTTTTAAAGCAATAACTCCAGTTATCAACACTGCCAGTTTATTTGCAGTGCCTGGCTGTTTGGCTCTTCTGTCAGCCAGCTTTGGGCCATAGCTCGAGTACTTTATACAGTTTTGGTCATGTCACTACAGGAAGGCTATGATAGCACTAGAGGGGGAGCAGAGGAGATTCACCTGGATGTTGCCTGGGATGGATAAATTGAGCTATAAGAAAGACCAGATAAGTTTGGATTGTTTTATTTGAAGCATAGAAGGCTGGGGAGTGGGTGTGGGACATGATTGAGGTACATAAGATTATGAGGGCAGGATGAATAGAGCAGCTTTTAAGGGTATAGTTTTAGGACAAGGGACAGGAGATTCAGAGGGAATTTGAGAGAAAAGCTTTGTCACTCAGCAGGTGGTTGGAACCTGGAATGTACTGCCTGAGAAAGTAGTGGAGGCTGGAAAACCTACAACCTTTAAAAAATATTTGGATGAGCACTTCAAATATCATAACGTTCAAGGATATGGGACAAGTTATGGAAATTTAGATTAGTGTGCCTATAATGGAACATTAACAAGATTAACATTTACACTGAAATTCATTTACTCTGAAATCTGAAAGACAATGCTTTACTAAATTTAAAACTTCTCTGACACTTTGCATCTTTGCTGAAGTCTGCAGCCGAGGGACAACTTGTCTCTGCAGAACTTTGTAAACATTCAAACTTGCCTTGTGAGCAGTCAATTTCAGATTTGAGCAAGGAAAACATGAAGACAGTTATGTCCACAGCAAAGGAATGGAAAAAACAAGGACTCGAATGTTCCCAACCCTTGTCCTTGAGTGGGTGATAAGAATGGTATAAGAAGAATATGTTAATCTGGTTCAAAGCCCTTACACGAGGCATTTCTGCCAAGTGCTTTGGCCCTGCATGCAGTTTTTAATAAAACTTTTTCTTTGCTCTTGCTAGCATCTGAGTCGAGTCAGATTAATTTCCACGATAGTAAACTTGGGGGCTTGTCCAGGATCCCGAGACTGGGTGAGATTCTGAGGATTCCCTGGGGGTGCAGGCACCAGTGCCTTGAAGGTCTTTCAATTCATCTCGAACGCTGAATTGGGCCCTTTGTGTGAGAGGACTGGGAATCTGTGGATCGCCCCAGCGCCGGCATCCGAACTGAATAGGGTCGGGATAAGAGTCGTGGCTTAAGTAATCCTACATAGAGACTCATCCTAAGAGAATAAATGAATCAGGAAGAGAGTTCAGTGAACTCTCACACGCTATTCGAGCAAAACTCAAGGGAAAGGATTGCCGTCACTAGAGTGGTTAAGAGACAGTAAGTTTAAGGGCAGTTTTAGACTTGGAACCACCACTGGCTGAGTTGGACTCGCCAAAGCCTTACCAGGTACATGGTTTCTTGGTTTACAAAACCAAGGCATTGAGGTGGATGCGCCCAATGCAAGAGGGGACCTCCAGAGGTAAAAACAAGTCAAAGAGAAAAAAGATAACAGTACCGTGTGAGAGAGAGAGAGAGAGAGAGAGAGTTGAACACTTTTCCAGTAACACTGAAAATGGGCTTCAGCAAGAGCAAACAAAAAGAGGGCCCACAGAGGAATTGGGATGGTCAACCAAAAATACAGTACATGTTGAATAAATACGGCCCAGAGTCTGTAAAGCAGTTAGAATTGTGGATTAAGGAATGTGGTTTTCCGGAGGGAAGAAGTAAAAGGCAGTTGGAAGTATTGAGGTCGAGGTTGGAGGAGAGAGAGAGAAGGAGAAACGGAAGGGGAAAATAGAACCTGTGAATTGGAGTGCTTATAACATGTGGAAGGCTGAGGCTGATATTAGGGAAAGGAAATCTCAAGTAAAAGATAGATCAAATATGCGTACAAACACTAGAGCACACGCAGATGCACGTGGAAAACAACCTAACGAAGCTATACAGTCTCTTAAGTCTGTTCCAGATCTTGACCTTGATGACTGCCCTCCAAGACCTGCAGTCCCCACTACGAGATCCGCCTGGCGAAGGTTCCAAGTCAGTGGCTGCCGCCTCAGGGTCTGATGGATCACTGGTAGCAAATCGTACCCCCAACCAATTGAAGCAAGGAGCCCAAAATGACAATGGCCTCTCCAAGATGGAAAGGCATCCAGGATCTGTCTGTAATCACCCACAATGGATGATGAGTCAGACGGTGAGGATTTTGGCGTACGATCATCTAACCAGGTAGTTCCGCAAGCACCAATGGTTGAAGTTGCAGGTCCAGATGAGCATCCAGTGCTGGCCCACAAACCATGGACCATGAAGGATTTGGAAATTGCCGATGGGCAGTTGCCTGACCCATGCGAGATTGGAGGTAATAAGTTCGCCGAAGAAGTGACAAAGTTCTGTATTGAGTTCCATCCCACGTCACATGAAATGACACATCACCTGGGACAAAGACTGGGCGCCGATGTCACCAAAATCAAGTATAGATGGCTAGCCGTAAACGTCCATGCCAGATCAACCGACCCATAAACAGAAGAGAATGGAGACTTTAGTGCTTTTGTTGCAGCGTTGGCGACCGCCTGTCGGGAGGCATTCCCAGTGTGAATGGACATGACCAAAATAGCAATGGGTAAACAACAAGAAGGTGAGACAGTGTCCCAGTACCTTACACGCCTCACTGAAGTCCATAATGCCTATAGTGGACTGAGACCACCCGATGACATAACAGCAGCAGAAATCACGCCTTATGAAGCACACCTGAGGAACAGCTTCATCAATGGAATGAAGGACGAAATAGCGAAAAAGATAAAGGACATATGTATGGGACACGGGAAAGTTGAATTTGATAGAACAGCATGCGATACATGCTGAAAAATTGCTTACCCAAGAGAAGGATAAGTGGAAACTAAAGATGGAACAGCAAGCACTTAAAGCTCAACGTACTATGATACAAGTGGTCACCCATCAGTTGGAGGGAGGTGCTGGGGGAAAAGACAGAGGCAGAGGTGGAGGTAATGGAAGAGGAAGAGGAAGGGGTTGCAGAAGAGGCGCGGGCAGAGGTAGATCTGGTGGGTGCTTTGTTTGTGGAGCAATGGACCACTGGGTGAGACAGTGCCCACACAGACAGCCTCAATCAGCCCTGGAGGCTGAGCAACAGGGTGACTGACAGGGGAAGACTGAGGTGGAGGTGGGCAACCCGCAAGGTACAGGTAAGCCTCTTTCCTTTATGCTTGGCAACGAAGACTCGCTTATGCTAATCTCTTCTACTAACCTTACGGGCACTGAGACGTGTCCACCTCTTTGCTGAGCGCTGAGATTGTGAAGTGTGAACAGTATGTTCAATATCACAATGCATATAAGTCAATGCCCACCTCTATGTTATGTGTGGAAGGTACACCAGTTACCTTTTTGGTAGATACAGGAGCAACATACTCAGTCCTTAAATTAAGTCAGTTTAGACAATCGACACAAATATAGATGATTGGAAGGTTCCTGAACACAATGGGTGCATCAGGAGTCGTGGTGTGAGAGAGATTTTCCACACCGCTGTTGTGCGAAACTAGCAATGGGGAAACATTCCAATTCTCATTTTTGTTATCGGACTTCTGTCCTTTAAATCTAATGGGTCGGGATCTCATAGGGAGACTGGGGTTGGGTTTGGTCAGTAGCCCGACGGGCTTGCAAGTAATTCAGAAGGAAGATTTATCTTGCAGGCTGTAAAATACAACCCATGACGTCTGATGTATGTCTATGAGTGGTGATTAAGTCAGAGACCAATAAGTTCAATGAGTGATTCACTCACCCTGGAAGCAAGTAACCATGTTAATCCTATTAACACTGATTTTCTTATTGGGTACATGCTGCACTGCACAGCACACATACACCATGATGGCCCTGACGAATCGTATGAGAAGGATTGGTTTAGGAGATTGGTTAAACCAGATCAGTTGTTATTGTGTGAATTTTATTGGAATGATCACAGGTGTGCAGACAGTGCGAACTTATCTAAAGTATCTGTAACGACTAATAGACCCTATCTTTTTTGGTGTGGAAGGCTTTTTTCCTCACGTGTCACTGGCGAAGGCGTCTAGCGACAGGTGGCAGGATTTAGGACCATGGGTGCGAAAGGCACAAAGAACGGAAGGTTGGGTCTTCAGGGACGAGGGTATGTGGTTCAATGCAGATATGCAAACATATAGGAAGAAACTAAATTGGCTAACTCAGGCAGATAGGGCAGTCGAGGTAAACCCCGCTAGCCCTGAAGAGCCTAGGAGGGTAGTCTGGTGGTTCCCTAAGGTAGAAGACTCAGATCCAAGATTAAAAACGGTCCCTACTGAGTTGTGGGCAAAGGGCAAACATGATGTGGGACTGTGAACCCATAAGGATAGCCCCAAAGTCTGAGTATCATCCTTGCAGAGCACAATACCCGTTAAAACCGGGTATTAGATTTTTTTTTGAGTGGGAGCAGCAGCGGAGGTAAGGCGAACCAGGAAGGCTACAGCTAAAGTAAGGGAGATTTTTAAAAATTACTTACCAGTAGTGACCAGAGGTGTTTTCCCTCCACAGAAGGAGCGGGAGCAACTGTGGAAGAGATGCGGACCAGAAGGGCTGCCGGGAAGGAAAGTAAGTGACCATATATATTAGCAAGGCAGCTAAACCCGAGGCACTGCAAGTGTAGTGTCTCCCAACCGCCCTCCTCCTCTAACCAAGTTAATAAGGTACGATTCATTTCTCAACTTCCTTTATTGAATATAAGTTTATTGCTTGATTTTATAGCAATTGAATTAAGCTTTCTTGTTTAGTATTGTGTGGGCATTCAGATAAGTGGGGTATGGATGCTAGGGCAGTTGCTTGCTCCTCTTGCAGAGTGTGGCAGGTGAGAGACATGGCACATGTCTCCGCTGGCTACATCTGCGGGAAGTGCACCCAACTCCAGCTCCTTGAAAAGCATGTTAGGGAATTGGAGCTGGAGCTGGATGAACTGCGGATCATTCGGGAGGCTGAGGGGATAATTGAGAGGAGTTACCAGGAGTTGGTCACTCCTGAGGCTCAGGATAAGGATAGATGGGTTACAGTCAGAGGGAGGAAAGGGGACAGACAGACAGTGCAGGGATCCCCTGTGGACTTTCCCCTCAGCAATAAGTATACCGTTTTGGATACTTCTGGGGGGGTGACCAACCAGAGAAAAGCCATAGTGGTCAGTTCTCTGGCACTGAGCCTGACACTGTGGCCCAGAAGGGAAGGGGGCAGAACAGAAAAGCGCTAGTGGTAGGAGACTCGATTGTTAGGAAAATTGACAGGAGATTTTGTGGTCAGGATCGGGATTCCTGGAAGGTTTGTTGCCTCTCTGGTGCCAGAGTCCGGGACGTCTCCGATCAGGTGTATAAGATTCTGAAAGGGGAGGGCGAACAGCCAGAAATTGTGTTACATATTGGCACCAATGATATAGCCAGGAAAAGGATCGAGGATATAAAAAGTGATTTCAGGGAGTTAAGGTGGAAGCTACAGAGCAGGACGAACAGAGTAGTGTTCTTGGGTTTACTACCGGTGCCACGAGAGATGAGGCGAGGAACAGGGAGCGGGCGCAGCTTAACACGTGACTGCACAGCTGGTGTAGGAGGGAGGGCTTCAGATATGTAGATAATTGGGATGCCTTCTGGGGAAGGTGGGACTTGTACATGAAGGACGGGTTGACCCTGAACTGGAAAGGGACCAATGTCCTGGGTGGAAGATTTGCTCGAGTTGTTCAGGAGGGTTTAAACTAATACAGCAGGTGGGTGGGAACCTGAGCTATATACTGGAGGTGAGAGTTGATGGAGATGAGGCAATAGCAAGAGGTAGCGCAGCCAGTGGGAAGGAATTTCCTGGGAAAGATCCAAGGGATCGGTTAAAGTGTGTTTGCTTTAATGCAAGGAGTATCAGGAATAAAAGTGATGAGTTTAGAGAATGGATCAGTACCTGGTGCTACGATGTTGTGGCCGTAACAGAGACATGGGTTTCTCAGGGGCAGGAATGGTTGCTGGATGTTCCAGGATTAGAACATTTAAAAAGAATAGGGAGGGGGGAAAAGAGGAGGGGGTGTAGCACTACTAATCAGAGAGGGTATCACAGCTACCGAAGTTACCATTGTCGAGGAGGGTCTGCCTACTGAGTCAGTATGGGTGGAAATTAGGAACAGTAAGGGAACAGTCACCTCATTAGGGGTTTACTACAGGTCCCCCAATAACAGCAGGGAGATTGAAGAAAGCATAGGTCGGCAAATTTTGGAAAAGTGAATATAGTAGGGTAGTTGTAATGGGTGACTTTAACTTTCCCAATATTGATTGGAACCTCCTTCGAGCAGATGGTTTGAAAGGAGCTGTTTTTGTAAGGTGTGTTCAGGAGGGTTTCCTAACTCAGTACATTGACAGGCCGACGAGGGGAAAGGCCATTTTGGATTTGGTGCTCGGCAATGAGCCGGGGCAGGTGTCAGATCTTGTGGTGGGAGAGCATTTTGGGGATAGTGACCACAACTGCCTCACATTCTACAAAGCTATGGAGAAGGAGAGAAGCAGGCACAATGGGAGGATATTTAATTGGGGAAAAGGAAACTATGATGCTATCGGACATGCGTTGGGAAGCATGGACTGGGAGCAATTGTTCCATGGAAAGGGCACTATAGACATGTGGAGACTGTTTAAGGAACAGTTGATGCGAGTGATGCACAAATGCGTTCCTCTGAGACAGGCAAGATGGGGTAAGATAAAGGAACCTTGGATGACGAGGGTGGAGAAGCTTCTCATCAAAAGAAAGAAAGCAGCTTACGTAAGGTGGAAGAAGCAAGGGTCTTGCTCAGCTCTAGAGGATTACAGGCAGGCAAGAAAGGAGCTCAAAAATGGTCTGAGGAGAGCCAGGAGGGGCACAAAAAAGGCTTGGCAAGAAGGATTAGGTAGAATCCAAAAGCATTTCACACGTACGTAGGGAATAAGAGAATGATCAAAGAAAGAGTAGGGCTGATCAGGGATAGCATAGGGAACTTGTGTATCGAGTTTAAGGAGGTAGGGGAAGCCCTAAATGAGTTTTTTGCTTCTGTCTTTACTAAAGAAAAGGACCTTGTAGTGAATGAAACCACTGAGGAGCAGGTAAGCATGCTGGAACAGACAGAGATTGAGGAAGCTGATGTGTTGAAAATTTTGACAAACATTAAGATTGACAAGTCGCCAGGGCCAGACTAGATTTGTCCTCGGCTGCTTTGGGAAGCAAGTAATGTGATTGCTTTGCCGCTTGCAAAGATCTTTGCATCCTCGCTCTCCACCGGAGTCGTACCGGAGGACTGGAGGGAGGCAAATGTAATTCCTCTCTTCCAAGAAAGGAAATAGGGAAATCCCCGGCAATTACAGACCAGTCAGTCTCACAGCTGTTGTCTGCAAGGTGTTAGAAAGGATTCTGAAGAATAGGATTTATGACCATCTAGAAGAGCATGACTTGATTAAAGGTAGTCAGCACGGCTTTGTGAGGGGCAGGTCATGCCTCACAAATCTTATTGAGTGCTTTGAGGATGTTACTAGACAAGTTGATGAGGGTTGAGCAGTGGATGTTGTGTATATGGATTTAAGTAAGGCATTTGATAAGTTTCCCATGGTAGGCTCGTTCAGAAGGTCAGGAGGAAATTTAGCTGTCTGGATACAGAATTGGCTGGTCGACAGAAGACAGCGAGTGGTAGTGGAAGGAAAATATTCTGCCTGGAAGTCAGTGGTGAGTGGTGTTCCACAGGGCTCTGTTCTTGGGCCTCTACTCTTTGTAATTTTTAATAATGACTTGGATGAGGAGATTGAAGGATGGGTTAGCAAGTTTGCAGACGATACAAAGGTTGGAGGTGTAGTTGACAGTATAGAGGACTGTTGTAGGCTGCAGCGTGACATTGACAGGATGCAGAGCTGGGCTGAGAGGTAATAGATGGAGTTCAACCTGGATAAGTGCGTGGTGATGCATTTTGGAAGGTCAAACTTGAAAGCTGAGTACAGGATTAAAGACAGGATTCTTGGCAGTGTGGAGGAACAGCGGGATCTGGGTGTGCAGGTACATAGATCCTTTAAAATTGCTACCCAGGTAGACAGGGTTGTTAAAGAAAGCATATGGTGTTTTGGCTTTCATTAACAGGGGGATTGAGTTTAAGAGCCGTGAGATCTTGTTGCAGTTCTATAAAACTTTGGTTAGACCACACTTGGAATACTGCGTCCAGTTCTAGTTGCCCTATTATAGGAAAGATGTGGATGCTTTGGAGAGGGTTCAGAGGAGGTTTACCAAGATGCTGCCTGGACTGGAGAGCTTATCTTACGAAGAGAGATTGACTGAGCTCGGACTGTTTTCATTGGAAAAAAGAAGGAAGAGAGGGGACCTAACTGGGGTGTACAAGATAATGAGAGGGATAGAGTTGATAGCCAGAAACTTTTTCCCAGGACAGAAATTGTTAACATGAGGGGTCATAGTTTTAAGCTGTTTGGCGGAGAGTATAGAGGGGATGTCAGACGCGGGTTCATACGCAGAGAATTGTGAGAGCATGGGATGCGTTGCCAGCAGCAGTTGTGGAAGTGAGGTCATTGGGGATATTTAAGAGACTGCTGGACATGCATATGGTCACAGAAATTTGAGAGTTCGTACATTAGGTTTACCTCATATGAGGATCAATGGTTGGCACAACATCGTGGGCTGAAGGGCCTGTTCTGTGCTGTACTGTTCTACGTTCTATGTTACAGAAGGAATTACTCCAGTCTTTGAATCCCTCCTAAAGGCTGGAGTGATAATCCCCTGTGAGAACTCACTGGTGAGAACCCCCATTTTTCCAGTCAAAAAAGCAAAGTGACAGCAGATTCAGAGGGATTTGAGAGAAAAACTTTTTCACTCAAACAGGTGGTTGGAATCAGGAATGCACTGCCTGAGAAAGTAGTGTAGGCCAGAAAACCTACAACCTTTAAAAAATATTTGGATGAGCACTTCAAATATCATAACATTCAAGGGTATGGGACAAGTTATGGAAATTGAGATTAGTGTGCCTTTGGTGGTAGTTACGTTAGTGCAGATTTGATGGGCCGAAGGGCCTTTTCTGTGCGCTATGAATCTATGAACTGCAGGCAACTAATATAGTTGTGACATCATATGGCAGGGTCAATCTCTCATTTCATTGATGCCTAAGGTATAATCTTTTGATATATCAGTTATCTTTTTATCATAGAATCCCTACTATGTGGAAACAGTCCATTTGGCTCAACAAGTCCACACCAACCCTCCAAAGAGAAACCACCCAGACTTATTCCCCTAATCTACACATCTCAGGATACTATGGGCAATTTAGCTCGGCCAATCCACCTAACCTGCACATCTTTGGATTGTGGGAGGAAAGCGGAGCAAACCTACACAGACACAGGGAGAATGTGCAAACTCCACACAGAGAGTTGCCCAAGGCTGAGATTGAACCCGGGTCCCTGAGCCATTGTGCTGCCCCACCATACTGACATAATTCAGTAGACCTTTTGATGTAATACATCTTTTCAGAAAACCAACTATTGCCAATCCATTTCTGCAGACCAGGGTACAGGTCCTGTTTTTTCTTTAAAAAAAATGCCTACTTTAAACGCATGTTAGTTTATTGGTCATGATTGATGTAGTGCAATTTAACAGAAGTGTTTTTGTTTAATTGCAACCGTGAGGAATAAAATGCATTGTCTTGACTAAAGTTTCTTCTGCGATATTTCTTCCTGAACTGTGATTATTAGGAAGGGTGATAAGCAAATCTTTCAGACCTATAAAAAGTCCTATTTAGTGATTTTTTTTTTCAGATTACGCTAAATTGTTCAAAACACAAAGACAACATTCAGGAATGAATGCCTCGCCAAAGCTGAAGAATTAGATTTCAATAAGCAATTTATTATGAAGCAAAGCTACTTAGGAATTAATAAACTGGGGGCAAGTACTTTAAATATAACACACACTTCTTCCTCAGTGATTTTATTACTGTGCTTTGATCCTTGAAAACCACTATTTTGGGATGTCCTTTATACTGGATCCTCCCAACTGAAATGAACTTGGCTAATACATCAACAAAAGGATATCATACACAATGGAGAAGGTTTCTGTCATAAAAGCCAACAATTGTGGATGATGAGATCTGAAACAAAAACAGAAATTGCTGAAAAACTCAGCAGGACAAGCAGTATCAGTGGAGAAAAAAACAAAGTCCATTTTTCAGGTCCAGTGACCATTCTTCAGGAGGAGCTATCTATACTGGTTTTCTTATTACATAGAAAGAACACTTCTAAATGAACTATTACAACTTTTATTTATAGCATCATAGGGTCATACAGTATGGAAACAGACTCATTGTTCTAAACAGACTCAAAATAATCTCAAAATAAACTAGTCCCATCTGCCTATGCTTGGCCCATATCTCTCCAAATATGTCTTATTCATGTACTTATCCAGATGTCTTTCAAATGTTGTAACTCTGATCCATCCACCACTTCCTCTGGAAATTCATTCCACACGTGAACCACTCCCTGTAAAAAAAAAAAATTGCCTCTCATGTATTGTTTAAATCTTTCTCCTCTCACACCCCCTAGTCTTGAAATCTCTCACCCAAGGAAAAAGTTGCCTGCTATTCACCTTGTCTAAACCCCTCATTATTTTATAAATCTCTACAAAGTCACCTCTCAACCTCGTACGCTCCAGTGAAAAAAGTCCTAGCCTATCCAGCCTCTTCTTATAACTCAAACCCTCTATTCCCGGCAACATTCTGGCAAATCTGTTCTGAGCTCTCACTAGCTTAATAATACTCTTCCTATAATATGGAGACCAGAACTGGACACAGTTTATTTATTAATTATTTACATTTATTCTTCTCAGTATTTGAAATCAGTTATGTTTTGTGATAATATTGGATTGCAAATTATATATTCCTTATTAAGTCATTTGATGCTGAATTATGGGCCTGGTAAAAGTACATTTTTTTTAGAAGTAACCAAGATTGGATATGTTATATTAAAATTTAAAAGAAATAGACTTTCCAAATCTTGCAAAATTGAGCAACTTGTGTTTATGTAGTTGATGTAACATATAACATATAACACATTATCAACAATTAGCATCATCACAAAAAGATCATGGTTTCAAGCTGCATATGTATCATGCTATAATTACTTGAGAATTATTCAT
Source organism: Chiloscyllium punctatum (assembly GCF_047496795.1). Classification (NCBI taxonomy): domain Eukaryota; kingdom Metazoa; phylum Chordata; class Chondrichthyes; order Orectolobiformes; family Hemiscylliidae; genus Chiloscyllium; species Chiloscyllium punctatum. The sequence goes on along the minus strand of NC_092742.1, from coordinate 74,821,429 downwards.
CAGATTCTTATTTGAACTTATCTAGAAATGAAAGATTAATGCAAAGAATCATCCAAGTCTATAATTTTTCATAATAGCATATAAGAGCAAATACCTGACATCGTCTCAGTTATTAGAGAGAGATGCGAAGGTTAAGCATTTTTTGGCAGGCAAGAAGGGAAGATCAAAATACCCTAAGTCTCTCTCCTACATATAAATGACAAGTTGAAAAACAGCATCAATTAAGGTCTTGCAGCAGATCACCTACCTAATCTCTTAACTAGGCAATGCTATATAGACTTAGGAGAGACGGGTGAATTTAAGTGCAAAAGGAAGTTTAAAAGTGAATGGGATATATTCCAAACCAGGAGTATCAGAAGTCCAACTGATTCCTAACATGGTGCATATGTCCATAATTTACGACATTTTCTTGTGATACGATCACCTGAATGAAGATAACATGTTCTCCAGAAAGCCTATTGGTTTGGATGGTTACAATTAATACCCGTTCGATGCAAGATCCACTACAATTGCTAAAATAAAACTTGTCCCACCAATTATTACGAATGCAATCATTTACATGGTTTCCTTTTATATTTTCTTTTATATTTTCTTTGAGGCTTTACTTTGGTATCTTTATCACGTATGTAATAATAACTCAATTTTGCCAGAGATCAGTTTTTTAATTTTAAAATTTCTTTGCTACTTTTATGTTGGCAGAAGAGAGTATCATTTTATTGATATACATTGATGCATCATTGATATATAGCATTATATAACCTATGAAAAATATAACATCTGTATTTCCTTATCAGAATTGGAAATGTTAATAACCAAAGCAATTGCAACGGTCAACTGTAAATGGCTTCATATGAATAAAACAAAACATTTGCCAAAATAAATACTTTTCCACTGTAGTAGGCAATTAAATAATCTGAGTTATGAGGGGGGAAAAGTTTATTTTGCAATCAACTGAATCTTGGAAGTAAATTCTGGTTGAAATATAATTTCCTGATATATCATTCCCAATAATGCCTATAATACATTCACATGTTTTGCATAGACAAGTCGTATCCTTTCAATTCTGAACAATTTTATATTTAAAATAACTTGCATATGTTGATTTACATTAATTGTTGCACTTTAATTATTCTCTAATTTAATGGCTAGGAGGCTTCTGCTTTTCCTAAAGTGTAGAACTCTTCAGAAAAAAAAATCACTTTATACTCTCCCCCAAGCTCCCATCATCTTATCTATGTAACCTGCTGCAACCCTTGCAGCCCTTATTTTCCAGTTTCTTGCCCGGCATTCCTTCTGTCAAGCCTTTGATCTGAAATTTCCCTCCAAAAGCTCCCTAAAGCTCCTTATTCAACTTTTAAAACACTGCCTTCTTGTTCATAATGGACAAAACATCAGCTTAGTGAATGAATCTATGATCTTACCCAGAACTCAAAGTACAAATCTTTTAGAAAAAGTTCATATTGTATCTCTCCTTATGCCTCTGTTAAGTGACATGTTTCATCTTATCTGTGTTAAAGGCACTATATCAGTTCAAGTTATTGTTAAATCTAAGCAGAATTTATCTTTCATTTGTACCATTAAATTGGAGAAAGCTAATTTGTTATGTAAATAATTCATTGACATTTCAAAAATAACTTCAAAATCAAATTGTTTGGTAGATTTCATGGTGATAAAAGACACATTTTGTCAAAGGTTTTCATTTTGCACTCACCGGGGCAATTCACAAGAAATACCAAAGTAAAGAGTAACCTTTACTCTTCGTGAGAGGGGAGTGCTGACTGTTTGGCAAATGGATTCAAATTAGTAGAGGCGTTGACATGGTAATTGCACCAGTTAATGATGAGTTCCAGTTAATTGTCAACTTTGTTTAAATTTTAAACCAGGTAGGTTGATGCTGATTGACCAAGTCGTTACCCTGAGAAGTGAAGTAGAAAATGGCTGTCATCTAATTTTTTTGAGTTGAAACAGATGCAGTTTATCTATGTGTTCTTTCTGTCTGCAAAGGACAGGTCCTGCATATTAATTTATGTGAGTTCCAATCCAAGGAAGTGTGCCACATTGTGAGCCCAGCTGACAACCCTAAAATGGCAGTCAACATATTTCTTTGCACAGTCAGGATTATTTAGCAAATGTTGTTCAGTTGTCGAATTACATCTAATGTTGAAAATTGTTTGGGTCTTTTACTAGCAATGCTCATGAAACGGTTCTATAATTGTGTTACTTGGATCATCCACCTCTGCCTCCTTCTGAGGTCCCCAGCATTAGAGATTCCAGTAACATAGGAGGATAGGAACTGGAATAGGTGATTCAGGCTTTGAGCCTGCTCCATCAATTAATTGATCATAGCTGATAAAACACGCCAATACCTTCTGCCCACATTATCCCCATAACCCTTTGTTCAGTTATGCTGGTAATCAGAAATTTCAACTTTAAACATACTCAAAGATATAGCTTCCACAGCTCACTGAGAATTCCAAAGTTTCATAACACTCTGAGTTAAAAGGTTTCTCCTCAACTTGGTCCTTAATGGCATCCCGCTTGACTTTAAATTGTGCCTGTGGTTCTAGATTCACCACCTAGGGGAAACATCTTACCATGCAGCTCCCCTATGTCACACTTCACAGAGGTAGTGTACTAGAAATCAAGCTCTGCTATTCCCTGTTATTTCAAAACAAAAGTTAAAATCTTTAAAATAAGTGCATAAGAGTACTGTGAGCAATTTTGGACCCCATACCTCAGGAAGGATGTATTGGCCCTGGAGCTCGTCCAGAGGAGGAACACGAGAATGATCCTAGCAATGAAAGGCTTAATATATGAGGAACATTTGAGGACTCTGGGACTATACTCGGTGAAGTATAGAAGGATGAGGGAGGATCTGATTGAAACTTACAGATTACTGAATGACCTGGACTAAGTGAATGTTGGGAAGATATTTCCATTGACAGGAGAGATAAGGACCTGAAGGCACAGCCTTAGAGTAAATGAAAGACCCTTTAGAATGGAGAATCGATTTTAACCTCAACATTACATTCCTGCATATGCCCAATAATCTCTCATCCATTTGGTAATCAAGAATAATTGCCTTAAAAAAAATGTAAGTCTGCATCCACTGCCTTTTGACAAAAGGAGTTCCAAAGACTCACAACCGTCTTAAGAGAAAAACTGATTCTTTATCTTTGTTTTAAGTGAGCAACCCATTATTTTTAAACTATGATGCCCTAGTTCTAGAGTCTTCCACTAAAGGAGACATCTATTCTATCAAGTCTCCTCAGGATCTTATATGTTTCAATTACGTCACCTCTGACTCTTAAAAACTCAAGAAGATACAGTCCTAGCCTGTTCAGCCTTTCTTCAAAAGGAAATCCATTCATTCCAGGCGTTAGTCTAGTAAACGTTCCCTGAACTGCTTCCAATGCGATTCTTTGACACTCCAGGGAAACTCCTGTTTGGGCAATCTCCCTTTGTAAGACAGTCCTGCTATCACAGGAGTAGGTCTGATGGACCTTTATTGCACTCCCTCTGATGACAATAATATCTTCCCTGAGGTTGGGAAACTAAAACTACACACACCACTCCAGGTATGTTCTATTACATAATTGAAGTTGCAATGTGTTTGAAAGGTGCTCTCTATGCAACCTTGGTGAATCTCTGCAATACACCTTGCAGATGATACACACTGCTGCTATCCTGTTGGGAAGAAGGTATCTCAAACTACTGCCAAGAGGTTCATTCCCATCTTCAGAAGGTCAATTTAAGATGAATATTAATGTTCACCTTATCAGCTATGCCCAAATTCCATGGACACAAAATAGAAATTAATTGATATGTATTTTGCTCAATGAAGTGACCTGTTATTTGGTCTAATCTGCAGTGCATTTATAGCACAACAAATGGACTTTCAACCAAACAGGACCGTGCGCCAGTATTTATCCTCCATATCAGCCCCTTCCAAACCTTCATCATATTCTCTATTCCTACCTGTCCTATCTATTTATGTAGCATCTATGCTACATCCCTCAATCACTTACCATAGTACTGAGTCCTATATTGTAACCATTCTCTCCATTAAGAGGTTCTCCTGCATTTCCTGTGGGATTTATTAGTGACTATCTAATTCTCAAGGCCCTTGGTACTGGTCTCGCTGACAATTGGAAATATCATTTTCTCATCCCTATTAAACTGTCCCTTAATATTAATAAACCTCCATTAGGTTATTCTAATTCAGTCCCCAGTCATCTCTTTTCTAAAGAAAAGAGCCTGAGACTGTTCAATCTTTCCTGACAGGTATTCCCTGTCAGTTCTGGTATCACTTTCATTCTCCAGTCCCTTTACATTCGGTTTTATAAAACTGTTAACACATATTCCAAGTGTGGTCTAACCAAAGTTCCATACAAATTTAACATGACTGCTCTACTTTGCAATTCTATTCCACCAGGAATAAACACTAGAGTATTGTTTTCAGTTTATGGCCTCACTAATCTGTGTCACTGATTTTTAGTCATGTGTACATTTATTTAGCAGTTTCCTCTGTTCTTCTATCCCAGATCTGCACTTATTTTCTACAAACGACATTGCCTCTTTATTCTTATTACAGTAATGTATTAACTTGCACTAATCTACACTGAAGTTCATTTTCCAATTACAGATCCATTCTGGATGTTTATTCTGCATTCTGTACCTCTTATCCTGACTTCTGTCACAGCCTTCCTTTTTATCAAACAGACCTCCAGTTTGGCATACTCCACGCATTTTGAAATTATGCTGGCAATTCCTGAGTTCAAGTCGGATCAATAAAAGATGAACAGCAGTGACTTCAGCAGCAATCTTTGTGGAACACTCTCTCTCTCATTATTTACCCATCTGAGCCTTACTTTAAACCCTACTCCTTCCAGTTTTGCAGCCAGCTTGCTACCTGTTCTGCTATTTGCTCCCAACTCCACATGCACCAGCTTTATATTTTTAAAAAATATATTCACAGATTGTGGTCGCTTCTGGCTAAGTCAGCTTTTATAGCTCATCCCTAATTGTCCTTGAGAAGGTAATGGGTGCTGTGCAGGCAAGCTGTGCTGAATGAGCCATACCACCCTCTTTGAGAATGGGAAACTGCAGGGCTGATTTGGCCTATGATAGAGGAGAACCACTTCCTTGTCTAACTAGAAGAATCTCTTGTTAACAAGATAAAATGTCGGATTTTCCCATTTACAGTTAAAGTTTGGTTAGTGATTGAGTTTCATGTGTGTCATCCGCTATGGCCTATGCCAACATTTTTCCTGCAATCTTTGACTTTACACCTCATTAATTATGCAAAGATTATCGGTCACATTTCTTTGGGAACTGCATGGCCAAAAAGCCTAAAGTGCTCACCAATTGCAAGATCTTCTGGCTTGTGCACTTCCAGCACCATGTTCAAAGCCCAGCTGCACCACACTTCAGGTGCTGCAAGCAGGAACTATATCTCAAACTGTGGTATTTGACCTGAAAATGTCTCAGAGGAAAGGCAAGCTAGCTCCCCTTTCCCACTGTAAGCATCTGGTGAACAAGTGGTGGAGTGGGTTAGAGTTCTTCTTCCCATTGACTGCCAAAGGTGGCCATGCTAACAGACCCAGTCAGCTACAACAGAAATTGGACCACAGGCAAGTGCTGTATTTCAAGCCAAAATGGATCCATCAATGCCACAAGGAGATCCATGATCTTCTGTGCTCCCCAAAAGGTAAGTACCACCATTTTCCTGTGTTCCCTCACTGCTCACTCTGTCTGCTACTGCAAACACCTTGCACCTAGGGTCATGATCTACAACTCAGTACTGCACACATCATGTTCACTCCAGAGCTCAAACCTACCACATGTTCTCATGCTACTAACTCTTCACCCTCTCTGCATTTTCTATTCACTAAGTGGGCACACGTTATTGGCTCTCTTGCTCATGCATGACCATAACCAGCTCTTTTTTCCAAATCCATCATACTGAATCTCTGCCTTTCTCTGACTGCAGGAAAAACTGGCCCACTCATGTATTGATATCTCAACAGCATTCCAAGTGATATCCCTGTAATCCTTGGACTGCTTGCACTTGATCTGCATAGATCATGACTAACCCCTGTAATGTAATTAATTGAGCCCTTGACTGACTGATGGTAACTCTTGAATGATTGCAGTTCCCCTCCCAATGGCTATGGACTCTTCCTTTTGACTTTCCCACATTGCCATTTGCTTGAAGCACATGTAGAGTGTTTATTGTGTATGTTGCTCACATATACTGCAGCCCTGATGTTCATGTAGAACGTGTGCCATATGGTTCAGGTCCAGCCTGACTGATAGATTAATTGTTCAGCACTCCCCATTGTCACAAGCTGCCTGCTAAAAAGCAAGCTAAACCATATAGGCTGGAAGCATACTACTCGTGCTAACGTCAGTGTGCACTAAAAAAGCAAATGCGGCGCAGAATGTGGCTGACAGCCTCCAAGTAATCATTGGAGTGAGTGATTACTGAAAAGGCAAGCTAAGAACAATAAGGTGTTTGTGTCTACATCAATGCAAACACATCGTGTATGGAAGTATAACATTGTTTCTGTTCCTGCGGGTTAAGTAATTTAGCTCTTATGTATTTAACTTCTGCTCCTATGGCTTACAGTCTTAAATATTCAAGGCTGAAATAAACAGATTTTTAATCAGGAGAGGAATCAAGGATAATGGGGAAAGGCAGGAAAAGGGAATTGAGGATCATCAGATCAGCCATAAGTTCATTGAACAACAGAGCAGACTCAATGGGCTGAATGATCTACGTCTGCTCCTATGGCTTACAGTCTTATGGACTAAGCACATAAGCTGTATGTGTCCAAAGTTGTGGGAGTTGGCCAGAGAGCAGGCATATTAATGTGGTGAAGTTGCTGATTACCAACCTGGAGCCATGAAGATGAAGAGTCAACGAGAAGAGTGGCCACGCCCCATGAAGAGCATTGAGTGGAAGAAGCAGTTGCAAGATGCCCAGGACAGGCTTGAGGCAAGCTGCAGCCATCAGGTGCCCACTCTGTTAAACCCATCAAGAACTTGCACCACTTTCTTTCTCGGTGGAAGATTCAAGAAACGGAAGGGGCATATAAATAAGGTGACGTGGGAGATATTCATGAGATATAAATGAATGGAAATAAAGTAGTCACTACTCAATGGTGAGATTTTGTAGTTGTCATTTTCAGCTTCTAGGAAAATCAGGAAAATATTGATTGACGTCAAGAATCTGATTTTGTTCACTGTATTTAAGAACTGTTCTTGAAATTGGTCTCACCACAACGGGAGAGTGAAAATATTATCACAAGCCAGTTGGGAAAACATAATGGGATTGGAAATGTGGAATTCTCCATGTTGAAAAAGATAAGCCCAATTCTAGAAACCATGTCATGAAATAGGAAATGAGAATCCCATTGTGCGCAGTGAGATGTCTATTTAGAGTCAGCGAGTCAGACTGTGTAGAAGCAGACCTTCAGCAACCTTGTCTATGCAGATCAACAAGCACAAAACTACACTAATCCCATTTTCCTGCAAGTGGTCCATAGCCTAATGCCCTGACATTTTATGTATTCATTCAGTTGTTTCTTTAATATTGCAAAAGTACTTGCCTCTACCATCCTCTCAAGCAGCACATTCCATATCTCCACTATCATCTGGGTGATTTCTTTTTCTCAAATCTCCTCTAAACCACTTGCTCCTCATCTTAAACTTATGTCCTCTAGTCTGAGACAAGTCTGCCATGGGGAAAAGACTTGCATGATCTGCTCAGTTTATGCCTCTTATAATTTTCTACATCTCAGCCCCCCTCAGCCTCCTCTGTTCCAAGGAAAACAAACTCAGTCTATCCAGTCTCTCCTCGCTTTTCATCAAAAGTAATATCCTGGTCAAACTCCTCTGCACCCTCTTCAGGGCAATCATGTGCTTTCAATAGTGTGGCCACTAAAACTGTACACAGTATTCCATCTGTGAACTAACCAATGTTTTATAAAGTTGTAACAAGACTCCTTTGCTCCTATATTGTACACCCCAGCTAATGAAAGCAAGCATGCTGTATGCCTTCATCATTGCTCTGCTTACCTTAAGGGATCTATGGACTTGAACACCAAAATCTCTTTAATCATCAGAACTCCCTATTAGACTTCCTGAACTATCAAAGGCATCACCAATTTTCATGTCATTTTCAAACTTACTAGCTACACCTTCTATATTCACTTCCAAGTAGTTAATATACATAGCAAACAGCAACTGTCCCAGCACGATTCCCTCTGTTACATTGCTGGTCACGGAATTTCAATCATAAAACTATCCCTCCACCACTACCCTTTTGCAAGCCAATTTTGGATCCAGTTTGTCAACATACCTTGGATCCCATTTGCTCTTACCTTTTGGACCTGCCCTCCATGTGGGACCTTGCCAAAGGCTTTACTGAACTCCATGTAATCCACATCTAATCCACACTATCCTCAACATATTTAGTCACCTTTTCAAAACATCCAAGATCTCCCTCTTACAAATCTGTGCTGACTACCCCTGATCAATTCCTGCCTTTCCAAGTGTTGATTAATCCTATCCCTTAATTTTTCTTCCAATAATTTGCCTAGCACTGACATCAGATTAACTGCTCTATAATTACCTGGCCTATCCCTGCTGCCTTTAAAGAACAAAGGAACCACATTTGCTATCCTCCAGTCATCTGGCACTTCACCTGTGGCCAGTAAAGTATTAAATATCTTCACCAGGGCAGCAACCATCTGCAACCGCCATCCACGAAGGTGAGATCAGTCACATATCAGCCTCAGTCAGCAACTTAGCATCATGAGTTCCAGATCATTACAATTGAGAAAGTGAGCAATGGTTAGGCCTGGAGATCCTCATTATATCCTCATTGCTGGTCTTCAGCTCACTTATAATAAAGCTGTACACTTCAATGCTGACCTATGGAATGCACTAACACCTTTTGTTGTAATGCTACTGCCAAGGCTGCTTTGCACAAAAGGTCAGACATCCAACTTGTGCATCAAGCAAGGTGTACCCTCAGCACACTTGACTTGCACTGCTTGTGTCTTCTTTGCTTACAGCATCTCCACCACGCGTTGCTTGCCTTTTTGCACTTTCTAGTCTCATTCAGAACTTAAGGCTTACAGTAATTCTGTCTTGCCTTGCTGTTTCACACAAATGTAAAGCCAGGCAGCTGCACTGGATGTCAGTTGTGATCAGTTAAGAGAGTGAACATATTGTTCTATGGCACTGTGTTATGTCAATGTTACATCTTCATGTGCCAGGAATGGATGGGACAAATGCACTGATGTTTAAACCAAATGGCTGTAATTAAAAACCTAAAGGAGTGGTCATCAGTTGAGTCAAGGTGGATTGTTGTCCATCAGAAGGTCCTGCCACAGTCAGTCCATGGAGGCCTCTGCCATCAGCCCATGTCTTGAACATGGTCAGTCAGCAAATTAGCATCAGGAGTTCTAGATCATTACAGGTTAGGCCTGTAGGTCATTTGCAACATGTCAAGGGATTAGTGGCAAGTCAGTTGGAGAGCTACGCTTTGGTCAGTCTGAGATCTGCTCAACATCAGCCAGGGTTGTCCTTCCAGGCCCATCAGAAAATCCACGGTCCGTCCTGGGGGTCGATCCACTGAAAATCAGTGGATTATCAGAGGCCAATGCCGTCATGGGCAATTTGGAGGAGTCACTGTGAAGATTGGAACATGCTGGGATGCAAAAGGGACAGTAATTGTGAAGTAGGAAACTAACCACATAAGGGTGGGAGACAATAGTGCACGGGAGGATATAGATTACTGTGGGAGAGGAGTTACTGATGGTCACTACCACTTCAACAGAGGGGCAGTACATCACAAAGATTAGCACAGCTAAACTACAGATGTTAATCAGTTTGCTCAGAGATACTTCTGGAGCAGATAGGACTTGAACCCAGGCCTCCTGGCCCAGACATGGGGGCACTACCACTGCACCACAAAGGTTCCTAAATTTCTCATGGTAGATATTTTCTAATCAACCTATTCAACAAAGTTAGTACACGCCCTGGAGCAGGAGAATTTTCTGGCTCAGCAGTAGAGACACTACCTCTGCACCACAACATCCCTCCTCTCAATGAACAAGTTGAGCCTACAACCGAGTTACCGTCCAGTCTGATCAAATTCTCAGATTTTTGAATTCAAATTCCAGTCTCTGCCATGATGGGATTTGAATCCATGTTTCCTTGAACATGAGGCTTGTATTCTGGATTGCTAGTTCAGTAACATTACCACAATGCTGCCACCACCTCCTCCCCTTATCCACCCTCTTCACTGTCTCCCTGGCTGTGATTGACTAACGCAGCAGAGGTCAAAAGTTGTAGTTGAGACTCCCTTGGTTGGCATGGCTACGTATCATGCCATTCAGTTGATTTCCTTATTATCAAGGGAGCAACTGCCAGCATTCTTTGCAGTAAATCCTGATGGCAAACTACATTTCCTATCATCTTAGAGATTAGTGTTGGCTAGGGGCAACTGATAGATAATGTTTGAAGACAATCATATGAAGCAGAACACAGACAGATATGCAATGGGGAATATCAAGCCAAAGAGAGTTAACAGCCACAGTACCTTAATTAGAAAAAAGGGGACTTGTTTTTTTTATGATGAGGGTAATTCCAGCAAAATTATTTATTTAAAAGCCAATTTTTAAAAAATCATTATGAGCGTTCTCTTTTAGATTCACTCAATGGTTATTTTGTTTTACACTGTGCAACAGTATACTATTTAAATTTTAATGTAAACTTTATTTTCATTTTTGTAAGGATGTAATCAATGCCTGTGTTTTGCTTTAACACACTCACACCACTTGAGTTCATGTTTCCTATTTTGGTGAATCCAACCGACTAATTTATCCTCTTCTAACAGATATGTAGAAATTAGGTTCAAATGCAGTGTGAAAGGGGGTACTGCTGTACCAAGAAACCATGCAAACTACAGGGGGTTTAGGTTCAAACCAGGGCAATAGCAATGCTGCTATGATTCGAGGTAGGAAATAACTATATTTTCTGTCTTAATGTCTATGTGAATCCTGCTGGAATTTCTGCATGTTGGAAATGTTTTGGATAAGACCAGACTCCCTCAAAATATTTTAAGGTGGTAGCCTGGATCCCGACATTTTCTTATTTTATAGAGTAAAGTGCTATGTTCCAGGTGCAATTTGATTGTCAATCTACTCAACATTAGGCAAAATATAATGTATTTAAACACTATAGTTAAAATGCAACAAAAGAAAGAAGAACTTTAAATAACTTAATACTATTTGAAGACTTAACAGAATAATAGATACAGTAACTATTATTCATTAAATATTCCAATATTCCCATTAACACACCCATTAGGAAACAGGCAAATTCAGAAATCAGATTTTCTCACATGTAATACCTGCAGAAGGAAGAGAAACCCCAGCTTCTAACTGTAATCAAGAGAAGGAAAAAAATAGCTTCTACTTCTGCTGAATCTATTATGGTGGATCAGTGGTTAGCATTAATGCCTCACAGCACCAGGGTCCCAGGTTCAATTCCAGCCTTGGGGCAACTGTCTGTGTGGAGTTTGCACATTATCCCTGTGTCTGTGTGGGTTTCCTCCCCCATTCCAAAGATGTGTGGGTCAGGTGAATTGGCCATGCTAAATTGTCCATAGTTGTTAGCTGCTTTAATCAGAGAGGGGTGGGTTGGTGTGAACATGGTGGGCTGAAGGGCCTGTTTCCACACTGTAGGAAATCTAATCTAAAGCTTAAGAAAAAGTGCTAGAAATCATGATCAATGAGAGCTGATTACACCTATCCAGGCTGCTTCTATTGTTCCAACTTTAAAAAAAACCAAAGCCTCACAAGCTGTCTACATTATCACAGACTGCTTGACTCCTCTCATTCAATCTCTCTATTAAAAGAAACCAGGACAAAATACACCTCTTAAAGCCACATCATCATCACAGGACAATAATGTTCTTGGCTGTGCTGGTCTCTCTGGTTAAGAACATCTCAACTAAAACTCTTCCAATTCCTGCAAAATGAAAGGTTATTTGGATGATAACACTGATGGGTGGGATCCTCTGTTCTACCATTTAAGTCTGGCACTGGGGACAGAGTCACTTTCTCTCAGAGGCAGGCTGGACTTTTTCATACGGTTGTCAGCTCATTACGTATGTTTGCGCATGAATTTCGACAAGGGGTCAAAGGTCTTGGCACCATACCTAAAGAGTAGCTGAGCTGTCATTCATTTACTACAAGCCAGGTGGATCAGTCAGTTTCTGTTGGTCACCCCCATGCCACTCAGTCCCAGAGATATCATACACAATATAGATAATGGCCCCAGCAGTGTCTTGCTGGATAGTCTCCTCTCAGCTGTCCAGCAAAGGCAGGAGGTCCTGTTCCTCAAGGATTGCAGTAGGAGCCCCTCCTACCTGCCCATAATGGCATGGAGGGAAGTCACAGCTAGCATTAGTACCCGTAAGACCCACAGAGGAACCGGGAGTTATATCAGTCCCAGAGTATTACCTCTGTTTCTCTGTCTCCAGCTAGTACCAGATGTGCTGAGTTTCTCCAGCATTTTCTCTTGCGTGGAATCATAGAATTCTTAAAGTGTGGAAGCTGGCCATTCAGCCCATTGAGTCCACACTGGCCCTCCAAAGAATATCCCATCCGGGGACACTTACCCCTTCCACCCCTGCCCTTTGCACTCTTTTTTAGCTGAGGAAATGGTGGCATAAAGTTTTCATCCCTTTCAGAATTTTTAGTTGCTCAATAAAAATTTGTTTAAACTTGAAGATTATTAAATTCTTCTTCTGAAGGAGTTAGATGTAGTCCTTAGGGCTAAGGGGATTGAAGGGGATGGGAAGAAAGTGAGAACACGTACTGAGTTGGATGATCATCCATGATTATATTGAATGGCAGACCAGGCTCAAAGGGCCCAGTGGTCCACTACACTTGTTTCTATGTTTCTATGCCTTCACATTTTATCCTGGAATAAGATAAATTTTATTTCTGGTTTACCAAATTTCCTAATGAATCGACTTGTGTTAGAATAGTTGCCCTACAACTTATAGTGACAATCTGTAATAGCGTAAAAGACACTTGTTTAACAAATATAATGATTTAAGCTTTCTTTTAGCTTTCCAGCTCAGAAGTTTACCATGAATGTAAATATTTTCACCCTTTCTCTGAGGAACTGTTTTGAATTCTGGCATCATCTGCCTTTTGTCCCACACCATACCTTGATTTTCTCTGTCCAGTTTTCACGAAACTCCTTCTGCTCTTCATAATCCTTTACATTTTACTTTCTCTGATTCTGGCTGATTTAAGCTTCTATAGAGAGACTGCTGCTGCTGCTGCTGCTGCTGCTGCTATAACCTGCCCTGTACTGAGCTGCTGGCTACTGCTGTTTCAGGAGTTGAGTGGTACTAAGTTCCTTTTTAAAAGCTGCGGAATTCTTAAAGAAGCACACATATTTTTGGTGGAAATTTTTTCTTCATCCTTCTCTTTGGGGATTCTTACACTGGTGAAGACTTCTTCAGCCTCAAAGCAGCTCACACTGTATTTTTGGTATCTCCTGTAAGAGATAGCCACAGGTGGAATCTGTTTTTGTTGATGTGGAGGAGCCGGTGTTGGACTGGCATGTACAAAGTTAACAATCACACAACACCAAGTTATAGTCCAACAGTTCTATTTGGAAGCACCGAAAGTTAGTGCTATAATACTATAACCTGTAGTTGTGTGATTTTTAATTCTGTTTTTGGTACAGTTTTCTTTTCGTCAGATTTGACATCATCAACCCTTCTTGTCTCATTGTGGTCCAAGAGACACACGGGTCTTAAATGGTGACGGATTAACTAAACCTTCAGAAGAAGTGGCACATGTTTCAGTTCATTGCATACTAAGTTGACAGCTTGTATTTTGTTAAGACTGGTTGACCATATCAACTGATAGAAAACATGAATATCTCCTAAGAGATGCCAGGCTAACAGGTTGACATTCAAGGTAAGACTAACATATACATACACAACACATTGTTTCGCTTCTCACAGAGATACTCATCTAAATCTTGCTCAGCAGAACTACGTGAAGGCTTTGAATTAAGCAGACAATGCAATGTAACTTAAATAACTCAATTATCTCCACCCAAATCAGAAACAGCAAAACAGTATGACTTTAAAAAAATTACCAACCAAATTGTCAGCAGCTCATTCGTTTTGATATCTGGTAGCTTTAAGATTGTCACCAGACTGTCTGCTTCATCACTTTCCTGGCTTCTTCATGTCCATCGGCAACACCCTGGCCCCATTAACTTCCTTTCCTACATCAGAGGAAACATCTCCATCCTCCATCTCACCCTCTGTAAAGACTTCCTCACTTTGTTGAGTGAAATATTGCATGGCAAAACACCTCCACAATGTTATGGGGTCCTCTGCATTGGAAATACTGTAATGTACTGTTTCAGCAGTCCAAACATTTGAATCTCTTTATCACTAAACCTATCACCTGTATAGTGGTGGCCTTTGTGGAGGCATGGGTGGCTTTATATATGTCGCACTTCAGACTCCTCAATAGTGTCATCAGTCAGCTTTTTGAGATGCACCACTTGTCTCCCGACAGCCTACCTTGCAAGAGGTGTAGTGCATTAGAGCTTTTGTCATTTGTGAGTGCTCCATAATGTAGGCATTATGAGAGCTCCCCAAGTAATACGCACAAACCTGGAGGATAGGGCTGTTGTGATCACATTAATGAGGTAAAAACCTTCCTTTGTTGAAGAAGACAACTGGCAAATTCCCGGGAGCTCTAATGGCAACATGTGTGCAATCTATAATCCCTTGTAGCTGTGGGAATCCTGTGATCAAAGCATGGCTGCCTCGCAAATTCTGGTGGTCGTTGACTGTGGTATCCCACAAAGTTTCCCAGTGACAATCTAAAATACAAGCTGGTGCAACAATAAATTCAGGGCCACAGTGGCGTTCAAGGTGACCAGCATGGGATTTGTTCCCTGGTTTTTGCAAACACAGATCCTTATTCAACAGCTGGCACATGCAGGAGGCAACCTCCTGGAATATTCTCAGGTACCTCCTGCACTGCCTTTTCATTAATTGAATGCAGATGCATTGCCTCTGTATACATGGATCAATGCTCATTATCATTGTTGCTCCTGGCTGCCTACATCTTGCATCTCTGGAGGCAATGACATTGTTGTTAGTGTTCCAAGAGTCTTCTGTGTTTGTTTCTTCTCAGCTGCAAATGGCCACAAGGACGGCAGGATTTTTCTGGGCCATTGTTCGTTTGATTCAGACAATCTGGGCAGCACGGTGGCTCAGTGGTTAGCACTGCTGCCTCACGGCGCCAGGGACCTGAATTTGATTCCAGACTCGGGCGACTATGTGGAGTTTGCACGTTCTCCCTGTGTCTGTGTGGATTTCCTTGGGGTAATCTGGTTTCCTCCCACAATCCAAACATGTGCAGGTTATGTGAATTAGCCAAGCTAAATTGCCCATACTGTTCAGGTATGTGTAGGTTATGTGCATTAGTTAGGGGTAAATGTAGAGTAACAGAGTTGGGGAATAGCTCTGGATGGGTTGCTCTTTGGAGGGTCAGTGTGGACTTGTTGGGCCAAATGGCCTGTTTCCACGCTGCGGGGATTATATAATCTGCTGATGCATTGCAAATTTCCTTCTAGCTATCATAGTCTTTGAGGCGTTCCTCCAAATCTGATCCTTTGAGCTCATGCTAAGCCTTTCATTTTGCTTCTGGCCTCCCCTAGCCTCTTCCCCATTCACGTTGCCTACTATGGTCAATACCATACTTTGCAGCCACAAAACATAGTTCCTTGTGATATGACATTCATGTCTCTGGAGGTCCTGCGCATTGACCAGGTAATTAAAACATGTCTATGCATCCTTCCTCGCAAAATACTGAGTTCCATTCAGTGACCTCTAGCCAGTATGTGCTTGTCTTGCCTTGCAATCATTGACATGTCACGTACTTCTTTGACTGCCACTATCAGGGAAACTGGAGACTCCAGTCGAGAAGACTTGCTATCATCAACTGGACCTCTTAATGGAGGCATATTTCTATGTCTATGTCCAATTATCACACATTACACAATGCCAGTCAGTTCACGATGTACGCTTGGTCCACACCTTGCTGGAATCTCGCTATAATGCAACCCTGGAATGTTAGAGTGGTGTTAGTTTCTTAGATATTGGACCATGGGGGGCAGAGCTCAGCTGAGCTTCATTCTCCTGGTTTTCATGATCAACTGGGTGGCCCTTTATTCAGCCAACAATTTGAAGTAATAACTCCATCTATCTGGAAACAGCTTCATCCATTTTGTGGTCACTGATTATTTATCAAAGTATGACACAGCAATCCAAAATAGAAAATAGTACATGTCACCTTTATTTAAGGCTCCAGGCACTTTCCACTCTCTCAGTCATCCACCAAGATCCTCCCCTTCTTCTTTTACCCATGTTTTATATTCTTTCCCCTGTAACCATGCAATCTCTGCCAATGCCCTGGACCCAGTTATAAGTTATGTTGACATGTCTGCAGAACACATACCTGCCAATGATCCTATGCCCCTCCTTATGCCAATCCCTTCAATATATCAGGCCACCTGCACTCCACCTTTCAATCCCTATGAGACCACACAGTACCTGCCAAGACCCTCATACTCCCACTCTAAAGGATCTAACACCCCTCTCCCTGTCAGCATACCCTCTGGCTCCCAATTGCCAAATTTAAAATGCAAGGACACGGACCTGGAAAATAGACCACTGCTGTTTAGACACGACCGTCTCTTAAGATCACCACCCTGAAAATCTCTCACCTACCCAACAAAAGGACCACATCATGACTGACAGGATTACTGGTTGCTCCCTTGGACCCTGGGTGCTCTAGCAGCCTGCACTGAACAGTTTACCTCTCTTGACCCAGGACACCCTTGCTGCCTTGTGTCATCTTTGCTACAAATTTCCTGACAGACCCTTTCTCCTTCGTGCCACATCATCTCCACCAAAAACCCAGCCTCTTTTTGTCCCTGCTGCAGTTTTCACTCTATGCTACCCTGGAGACCTACCCTTTCATCCTGCCTTCTATTGCCTTCGCTCCACTCTGCCATGGAGACTCAGACTTCCTCCCTCCCTTATGCTGTCTTCAGTCATCTTGGAGCACTGACCCCTGATCTCTATCAAAAACATAGCTGTAAAAATGTACCACTAGAGGTAGACATAATTGGGGCTGAAGTACACTATCTCCCCTCCAACACTATTTTGAATTAACCTCTCTTTCTTTTTCTACCTTTTCTTAACATTTCTTCCTAGTAGAAAATAGTACATGTCACCTTAAGGCTCCAGGCACTTTCCACTCTCTCAGTCATCCACCATGACCCTCCCCTTCTTCCTTCACCCATGTTTTGTATTCCTCCCCCTGTAACCATGCAATCTCTGCCAATGCCCTGGACCCAGTTATAAGTTATGTTGACATGTCTGCAGAACCCATACCTGCCAATGATCCTATGCCCCTCCCCTGGTAGGCAGTGATTATAAATTGCTTGTTTAGTTGATTATTTGAGTGATTTAGTTGCCAGATACAAAAAAGTATTAATTAAGTAGAAACATTTTGCTACTGAAAACAAAATTTAACAAACAAAATGTATTGCTCAAAAGACAAAGCAGCAACTACTTACATTTACACCCAGGAGGAAACCTACCTATACCTCATCTAGGTAGTTTGGTTTATGAATACTCATATTTCCCAATTAGGAAGTAATTAATTGATAAGGGGGGCTTGATCATGGAAAGATGTAAGTGAATGCACAATGGTAGTGCCCCTACCTGTAGACCGAGAGACCCAAGTTCAAGTCCCCCCTGCTCCAGAGGTGTATAATAACATCTCTGAGCAGGTTGATTAGACATCTGAATTAATGATTAAAAAACATGAAGTGAATGCAGATGGGCTTCCCAACACTTACTAACAGGAAGTTCATACCACCTTTAAATTTCCAAGGAAATTCAATAGCTCATCGTTCTGTCAGGATTGTGAATTTTGATCTCTCACCTGATTACATTCCCCTGTCCTCCTTTCTTTCTGATTGTGGCAGCAGCACAGAATCCCATATGTCCATGGTCCTGTTTTTGCTGGTCCTCGGATGCTGCCTGAACTGCTGTGCTCTTCCAGCACCACTAATCCAGAATCCCTACAAGATCTAGCATGTAAATGAGAGAAGAGGAGAAATCTGGGAAAAGATTAACAACAAGTGCATTTTTCCATTTCATATTCGAAATATACTGATTTTCTCATAACTCACTGGTAACTCGGGCTTGATTAATATAAAAATGCCATGAAGTCAGGGGAATTTGGAATTGATTCTTGCGATCCTAGTTTGGGCTTAGCAATGTTGTAATTCTGGACATGTTGAATGTGGAAATTGGATCAAGACCCAATTAGACTAGGCCTGAACCTTTCTATTGATGTCTTAGTTTCTGCTGAATGTAAAAAAAATGACCAGAGGCCGAAAGATACAGGAAGAGAATCACATAACACTCCCATATTTGTACACTTAGTAAAAATGCAAGCAATCAGTGACTGCCATGGTATGCTATTTCTAGGACAAATACACATTTTAAAATGGAAACATTGATATTCCATTACTGTAGCTGACCACAGTGTGTGATCAATTGCAATAAATAAACAACTTCTCAGAAAGATCTGTTTTTCATCATATTTAATTTTCCAGTCAGCATCTTCAGCTAAACCCCATGACAAATCCTAAGCTGTGTGTATCTAAACAAAATGCGCCAGGCTGTGCCACGTATTCATTTAATCTATGCAAATATCTTTGACCCTGAAAATTGAAATGGGTTATGGATAAGGGGTTGATGCCTTATGATTAAGGCATTACTAGTGAGCAGTTGGACAGACCTCCCTCTCTCTTTGAGCCCTGTGCCCAGGAGGTCACTGAAAAACACTGAGACATGTTTCACAACAGTTAGTCATTGACTGAGATCACCAGAAAAGTGTTACAGAACCTGATAAAGTCACTGATGCCTGGAAGTGGTCTACTAGAGAATGCAAGAATAGTTTAAAACCATCATGGTTGATATCCATAGACCTTAACTGGAACCCAGATTGTAGTGCCATTTTTCAGTAACTATCCTTGTTGTTCACTGGGTAATGAAGATCAGTTTAAAAAATAGGAGCAGAAATACACCTTATGACCCCATAGACCTGCTCTGTCATTTAATATGATGATGGCTGATGTTCTTTCTCAATAGGACGTTCACTTGATTGCCTCCAGAGCTGACGGACTTTGAATTAGAAGAGAGAGATTGAGCAGTATAGGCCTAGACTCTCCAGACTTTAGAATAATGAGACAGAATCTCATTGAAGTATAGAAGATGCAAAAGGGGGTTGACAGAGTAGATGTAGAGAGGATGCGTCCTCTTGTTGGACAGTCTAGAACGAGATGTCTTTATTTTAAGATAAGGAGTAGCAGAATTAAAACACAAATGAGGAGTAATTGCTTAATTCAAAGGGTTGTGAATTTTTGGAAATCACTGCCCCAGAGTACAGTGGATGCTGGGGCATTAAATAAATTTAAGGAGGCAATAGGTTTTTAATTACTAATGAATTGAAGAACCAGGCAGGCAAGTGGAGTTTAGACTTAAATGAGATCAGCTATGATTGTGTAAATTGGCAAAACAGACTTAAAGGACTGAATTGCCTACTCCTGCTCCTATGTCTTTACGTTCACTTTCCCACCTGCTCCTCATAATCCTTGATTCCCTATAATCTGAACCTTGAAAATGGCTTTGCTGGGGCTTTGTGTGAAATCTCATTTGTAAGACTCTATTGAGCAATACTTCAACCAAGCTTTCAATGATTTAATCAAACAAAAGAACACAAATGTTGAGATAGGATTTTAAAATATGGTTCTTTATTTACAACAAGTACATAATTTGGTTGAATTTGTTTGCCACTATACTAGAGGAGAATAGTTAGGAGAGATATTGATTGGCATAAATCTTTTTGTCTAAACAATTTCCTTCCTTTATTACCATGGCTGCAGCTGCCAGAAAATATGATAGTGCAATAATTAAAGTGGTCTAGCAATCAGAAGAACAGAGGTGAATGGTAAAAAAATTACTGAATGGCATATTTCTTCTCTTCCTAAACTGACTTAAGTTTTAATCTTGGTAATAAGCTCCAATGGACAAATTTAGGAACACTGAAGGTTAAGAAAATCAATTTTGATACTCATCACTACTGATTATTTCATAATTGGAAAGATTATTGATTAATGGAAAAGTTTAACATTTCAGTTTTTCAAATCTATACTAACAAAGTTATGACTCACTCATCAAACAAATGTTTTAAGGACTGGAGGCCTGTGACGACCAGTGTTCCACAGGGATCAGATCTGCATTTTCTTTTGTTTGTCATTTATATAAGTAATTTGGATGAGAAAATAGAATGCATGATTAGTAAGTTTGCAGAAGACACCAAAATTGGTAGAATTGTAGACACTGAAGAAAGTTTTCTAAGATTACAAAAGGATCTTTATCAAATGGGTCAATGGGCTGAAAAATGGCAAATGGAGTTCAATCTGAATAAATGCATTTTGGTAAAACAAACAAGGGTAGGGCTTATACAATTAATGGTAAAGATTTGGGTAGTGTTGTAGAATAGAGGATCCTAGGGACACAGGTACATAATTCTTTGAAGTTTGCATCACATATAGAAGGGGTGGTTAAAGAAGTGTTTGGCACACATGCCGTCATCGCTCAGTCCTTTGAGCATCAGAGTTGGGAAGTCATGTTGAGGTTGTGCAGGACATTGGTGAGACCTCTTCTGGAATACCCCTGTACTGTTTCCAGTTCTGGTTGGCCACATATAGGAAGGACATTATCAAGTTGGAGAGGATTCAGAAGAGATTTACCAGGATATTGCTAGACATGGAAGATTTGAGTTATAAAGAAAGGCTGGATAGGCTGGAACTTTTTTCATTAAGGTGTAGGAGGTTGACAGCCAATTTGATAGAAGTTTACAAAATAATGAGAGGGTATAGATAAGTTAGTGGTAGTTTTCTTTACCCTAGGATGGAGCATTTCAAGACTAGCAGGCACATTTTTAAGATGAGAGGAGAGAGATTTTAAAAAAACA
The DNA here is from genome assembly GCF_047496795.1 of Chiloscyllium punctatum. Lineage (NCBI taxonomy): Eukaryota > Metazoa > Chordata > Chondrichthyes > Orectolobiformes > Hemiscylliidae > Chiloscyllium > Chiloscyllium punctatum. The sequence continues at coordinate 74,800,238 of NC_092742.1, read as the reverse complement.
TAAGAGGCAATTTTTTTACCCAGAGGGTGACTTGCATGTGGAGCAAACGTACTGAGAAAGTCGTGGATGTGGGTACAATTACAATGTTTAAAAGTCATTTGGATAGATACATGAAAAAGGAAAGGTTTGGAGGGACATGGGTCAGGAGCAAGCAGGTGGGACTAGTTCAGTTTAGGATTATGCTCATCATTGGACCAAAGGTTCTGTTTCCGTGGTCTGTGACTCTATAAGTGAATGGATAGAGGCATGATATTTGGCACATAGGTGAAATCTAAGCAAAGTTCTTCCCAGCCTCAGAATGATGTGGGTACTATTGAAAAGGTTAGGAAAATCATGTGAGTTGGCCAGTGAGAAGCTTCTTGATGCTAAAAGTAAAAAGTATCACCTTCCAGCCAAGTTTTGCATGGTGACTCTTGCTACTGACAGTGAGCAGCCTAACTTGACGTGTTGGCATGCATTCATATCCTATTATTAACCTCACCTCATCGATATGAAGATTTCCATTCTCCTACCTGATGGAAAGCCAATTCCTGATGTGGAAGTCAAAATGGTTTCCTGATTATTTCAGCTTGCCAGGTGCTCCTCTCAATTTCCCACTTGGGAGACCAGATGCCAACATCTCAGGGCATGTTCCACGGGCAGTGACTGCACTCATGCCTGTCCGCATTTTTCATGTACCAGCCTAACCGCATCATCATAGCATGTCTAGTTACCATAAGCTGTTGCAGGTCAATGCTGCACTTTGAAGCAATGTGGCACCTTTTGATTGCAATGCTGCCAGGACATTTCCACAGAGTGACAGGTACCAACCTCGTGGATTCAACCAGGCTGCATCTCAGACCTACCTGCTCAATTTCTCCACATTCACATACTTTTTGCCTGTCTTGTCACTGTGAGCTGCATCTTAAAGACTCACGGTACTCCTATATCCTAACTCACCTTGAAGTGCAGGCACAAAGCCAGGTAGCTGGTCATACTTGCCAGCAGTGGGCATGTTGCTGAACATGACCGTGCTACAACAATCTCACACCTGGACCATTGGCTAGTATAAATTATCATATCTTAAAATATAAGGGGAGTAGTCCTCAGTCAAGTAAGGAGAGACATCTTTCAGTCAGTGAGTCCCAACACAATGAGTCAAGAGCAGCATCTGATAGAAGTCCAGAGGCTTGAACACGGTCAGTCAGCCTGTTGCAGTAGTCACAGTCAGTCCGTCTGTACCTCTACTGTCTGGGATTAGGGCATGGTCAGCCCTGTGGGTTACCAGTATTATCAATCTGGAAAGTCAGTTCATGAGCTGCACAGAAATGAGTCAGAAGTCTGGTCATTCATCTTTGACATTATGCATTTAAAATGATCAAAGGAGTGGTCACAGTTAGTCCTGGGGTCTATCCAGTAAAATTCAAGGTGGGAGGGAGGTGTTATTAGGGGCCATTTCTGCCAGAGGGAAGCTGGGGAACTTCACTGTGGATATTGAAGATAGCATGCTGAGATGCCAACAATTGTGGAGGGGAAACTGAATACAGAAGGGAGCAGATGAAGGAACATTGATAATGCCAAACTGGAGGGAGAGTCAATCATACCCTGGCTTGGATGGTGAGACAGTGGACTACTGTATCTGCCACATTGGCTCTATATTTTTGGAGTTGCCGGGGGTGGGGGGGTGAATGAGGAGGGAGGTGTTAAAGTAGGGAAATGAAGATTTAGATTGATGGATTAGGGAATGTGGACATGCTCAAAACTAATGGGATCAATGGAGAGAATTACCAAGAAGGGAATATAGGAAGACTACCTACTTTATTTTACAAGCACTTGCCCCCCTCACTTTTAGATATACCAACAGGGAGCTGTAAACTATAGCCCAGTGTTGCTTTCTTGGTTTGACTTTGGTTATTGTAGACAGTGCACAATGGTTCACTGTGTGCATAACCTTTTTTGTGACTGCTTACTTTGAAGCACCAAATGACCTTTTCTTGATAATCGTATATTTCAAGATGCCTTGTAAATTTATAGAATAAAGGTTGAAATTTGGATGATCTATGATGTTCTCAGCCATCATCTCCTCTGGTGCTGACAGATTCTTCCGCAGTTCTGACAATATGGATACCAAGACCATCAGAAAAGTCATTATACAAGAATAATAAATATCAGAGCAGGAAGCCTTTTGACCAATATTGGAAACAGCTATGTGGCAGATGAGAGCCTAATGAGCAATTTGTGCTCCTAATTCTGCAATCTGCAAAGCCAGTAATTCTTTCTCCTGATATCTGATCTGCAGTTGCCTTTAGATTCAATCAGTGCCACTTCCATCTCCCTGGATCTGTCCAGACAGGAAAATCCAATGGAGATGAAGAAACGTGCAGAATTTTCACAACCAACAAAATAAATTTCAATTGTCAAACTACTTGTCCTTTGTCCATTTTAACCATATTTCTGTGGCAAGTACATACATGCTAAAATTATTATGGCATTATGGGAAATAAAAATAGGAGGCACAAATGTCACTTTTAGTGTCGGTGAGGAGGTGTTCCACGCAAATGAGGCGACAGTGTAAAGAACATGCCAAGTTTGTGGTGTCACCGACTACAGTTAGTGACATCATGTGAGCAAAGATGCCATGGGCAATAGTGAGTGAGACACTTGTTCAGGGGTGGGCACAGTAGCAGAGATAGAATAATGAGGTGTCGGGTATCAGAGAAGAAAAATGCTGGCTCTTCCGCTGTCAGAGTACAGAAGGTCATTACCCTTCTTCCCGCAGAGTTGGATATCGAGATAGGCATTGCCAAACTTCTCATCTAATTCTGACAAAAATCTCACCAAATTCTACGTCACTCAGAGCCCTAAAAAAGTCTGTCTCCTGTCTTTCAATCCTTTCCTGATACGTATACTCAAACATTTCTGGCATCATCTTTAACGTTTCTCTTCACCCTCTCCAGTTTCTCTATAACCTTTTTACAATGTGACGACTGGAACAGCATGTAATCAACTTAAGTTTAGTCCAACTAAAGTTTGGCACAGATTTAGTATAAGTTCCCTTCTTTTTGGTTCTACACCTTTTAATATACAGCTTCGTGTTTGGTTCCCATTTATTTAATGGCCTTACTAAACTATAATGCAACTTTTATTGACTGATATATTTTTACTCCACAATCCTTTTGATCCTTTATCGATATACACTTGCATCTTCCACGTAATAAGTGATGTCCTGTAGTATATAGGACCTTACATTATTTCTGTTGAACTTCATTTTCCAGTTATTTGCCCGTTCTGCAAATCTATTAATGTTGCTGCAATTTTGTTGCACTCCTCCTCTGTATTGACTATTCCTCTATGCCCCAAAATTTTGTGTTATCTGCAAAGTTAGAAATTGTATCTTTAATTCCAAAGTTCATATCATCCACATAAATTGTGTACAGCAGTGGACCCACCATCAATTCCTATGGAACCCCACACACAAACCTGCTTCCACTCTCCAACTCTTTCTGTTTTGAAGCCAGCTACTAATCTGTTGTGGGAGATAGTGAGGTCTGCAGATGCTGGAGATCAGAGTTGAGAGTGTGTTGCTGGAAAAGCACGACAGTTCGGTCAGCATCTGAGGAGCAGGAGAATTGATGTTTCGGGCCAGAGCCCTTCATCAGGCCTGAAACATCAATTTTCCTGCTCCTTGGATGCTGCCTGACCTGCTGTACTTTTCCAGCAACACACTCTCAACTATTAATCTATTCTGCCACTCCTCACTCCATATCCTCTGATTTATTCATATCTATTTGGGGACTCCTTGTCAAAAGTCTTCTGAAAAATCTGACACATTCCATTTACTGCATTGTCTACTCCATCTGTTACTTTCTCAAAATGCCTCAAAGAGATTGGTCAAGCAAAATTTTCCCTTTTATTCTTCATTTTATCAATCATGCTTTTTTCTTTTCAGAGGTAGGACTACCGTGACACCCATGACTGAAAACAACATATTTCAGTACATCGAAATAAGCAGAAAAATATCTGGCGAGTCAGTCCACTCCCTGTAAAGTACTCAAATATCAGACAAAAATTGGAAACTTCAGAAATGCATGTAACGGCACGAGCAACCAGAAGCAATAGCCCAGCTATTAACCCATAAGTAGTTCACAATCCCTTAAACAGTAGTGGTAAAGGCCGTTCATTTTGTTTTACATTGTGTTCAGCTAAGACAGGACACTAGCTGAAGTGTGGAACTCAAAAATCGCAATGCCAATATTAATCGTAATCTGCCCACTCCAAGTCCCCTGCCTCATTTGTGCATGCATGTAAGTTTCTTCACCAGGATGATGCACAGCTTTCTTTTCACTGAAAATATCCCCACACATCTCCTATTTTCAAGTCTTAGATGGAACATGGCCCTTACAAGTTAGCCATGGCAGAACTTAATTTATTCCCAATCAAGCACAGAGATGTCTCCTTGACTTTCACATAACGAAGGCAAAAAGGAGAGTAAAAACTACAATGCTAAGTCTGGAAGGCACTTTCAGTCAGTGCAATTTCCATGAAAGCTGCGCATTATAAAATATCGCATAACTAGCACAAACATGGTTTTACATCATTTTCAAGAAACCCCATAATGGTACATTTTCTATATCTATGTCTAATATCATATGGTCATTGTAAACAATGTAATGATTTGCAAAGCACTTTTCAAAGAAATATGCAATACACTACAAATTGGAAATTGTGACATCTTTCATACACTCCTGTGGTCTATTTAAATCTTTCAACAGATTTTCATCATAATGAAAATGTTGAGCAATAAAGAATTGTGCAATCTCAATCAAGTTACTATAGATATAGTTTGAAGAACTTCAGTGTGCAGGAGAGTGATAGAAATCTTCAAAAGATTTATATGTCATATTGCTCTGCCATGGTTTGATTAGGTAGTACAGGTACTTGTCCATATCCACAATATATGGCATTTCCAAAACTCCTACCTTGATTTCCAAAAATTACAGTGTAAATCCAATACAAGTGTGGGCTACTTAAGAGAGTGAATTTATCATTGCTGGATCTTTTACCACCTGACATGTTTTCTACAATCTTTTTTACTGCCTCTTTAGATTGGAGATGGAAGTATGATAAAGCAGGCTACTTTTTCAGGTTACTTTTCACTTACTGCTCCTCGTTTCTGCTACATCAACAGCATTTTCTTTCCTTGTTGCTGTTTTTTTTCCTAGTTGGCTCATTTCTGACAATGTTAATAATCTCTTGTATATCGCTTTTTACAGTATGATTTCTGACATCCAGCCCAGCAGATTCAAAAGGACCAGGCAGGTTTCTGGGGGAGTACTTTAGATGCAGAAATGCCTTGAAGACAGCAATTTATTATATTTAGGACAGTATGACATTCCACTTCAAGGAAATGGCCTCCATACATATTGGGGAGGGTTTGTGGTTTTGGGTGGGTAGGGGGGATAGATGGGGGATGGGGAGGTTGGTTTGAAAGAATGTCTCTGTGTTTTTAGAATAGACATAAAGATAGGAGGCAGCATAATGAAGGCAGGAGGATAATGGATACTGGAAGAATTTTGCCTGAGGCTATGTGGCTGCTTTTCCTACTACTGCATAACTAGTATATTTATAATTCAAATACCTAGTTTTAATAATTAACTACTACCGAATATTAAAAACAAAATGTTCAGAAGATTATGCACTGATATTCAGGCATACTGCAGTCAAAATGTCTACTGTTAAAATATAAATAGAGAAGGATATAGAGAGGACACAAGCAGCAAATGTTCTGGGGCAAAAAATTGACAAAAAATCTTATAGCAAAATTGTACATAAATGGCTACTTTAATTTTTCTCCAGTCAGAACCCACCTTTGTATTGCATGTTCTTTTTTAAGTCTGACTGGGAAAAGCATTGCAGCAGTAAGATTTTGTTCTACCTTACATTAACAATAAGAGCTCACTACCTACACAAATAAGAGATTCATTTAGCAATCTGTCAGAGTTATAATTTTGCTTATTTCTTTAAGGAAAGGTAACCTTAATTTATCTTTCATACTAAAAATTTCAGGGCTTATGTTAATGCTAAAATGAGTGCTTTACATTTCAAACTGAAGGTCAATTCCAGGCTCAATTTTAAGGGCTGAGTATTGGCTATGGATCATTCTTATCCATAGAGCAGCTTAAGAATCTAAGCTTAAATGGTCTTCTGTAAAACGCATAATAATCAGCATTTCTCTTTAATAATGAAACAATTAAGAGGAACATCATTAAACTTCTCACTTACACAATGAAGGTTACATTTTCATAAACTAAATGATACTCACCAGAGCTTAGCTGGCTGATCCATTAAGGGTCATCCTTACATAAATACTTGTTCCATTCCTAGCTATATTGATGGAAAGAAAATTCAAGATAGTGTGAAACACCTTGTAACACCTTTTCATATGACAAGGTTTCCAAACACTTTTTTGGATATATAACTTTCTGGGTTGAAACTATTAGATTCTTATTGTAGTTTGTGACCCAAGTTGGAAAAGACTGGGGGTAAAGTCTCAGCTTGAAAGAATTGAGGCAAAGTTATTTGAAAATTCCTCTAATTCCCTTCTTTTGAAATACAAATATTGATTATATAACCTCAAAAGAAAGTCCACGATGTGAGGGTGACAATTAGTTTAATTGACTAATTTCTACAGATCTAAATAACTCTATCCATGGTTATATGATCATTTGGACTATTAGAGTTGGAACATAATAATCAGGAAACAGCAAACTTATGAGGTAGCTCAACTTTCTCCTTATCTGACATCCATAAACATGCATGCATTTTGCAATACAAGCATTACATAATGATCAGGAATCAGAAACCTGACTAATACACTCTTTTGGAGTCCAGAGACGCTGAAGCCAATTACTGCAGTTCCACAATCAGCCCAACTGAGACCAACTAACTCAGTACAGAACAGAGAGTGAACCACAGGTCTTCATGTTGTTTATGGCTCAGCATCACACCATGTGGTACATTTAACCACTAGATCTTTAAAGATGCCTGAAACACTTCCAATTTTACTTTCTGTAAAACAGTATTTAGTAAGGTCAACAATTGGACAACAGTTCTCAATTTTCACTTGAATGCATACAAACTATTCTTCTAAAGCACTCTTAAACAGGTTCATTAACTGGAATAACATGAAAAACATTCTTAGTAGTATATTTGCTTGCTGAGGACAAACAAGGACACAAATAGAAAACAAAAGCGTTGAAATTTGGGATTTTTTTTAGTCAACATTGTAACTATCACTGCATCCAAATAGTCCTGCTCTTTTTCCTAATTATATGATTTTTGTCATCTCAGTCAGGGCAAGAGAATACTCCCAGAATCTGTATGTTCTGCACACTTCTTGAAATAGGTTATGACCAGGTGAGGAGGAATAAAGTGGCTTCCTTCCTTTCAACTTCCTTGGTTGGCTGTAACAAAGATTTATGTTCTTTTTAGATGAGGCTACACCTTTCTCCAATTGAAAGATAGTTAACAATAAGAAGCCAATTAAAAGGTTTGCTTGAGTGAAAAAAAAAGTGTTTTATTACCTGATAAGGCTGAGAAAAATAATAAGAGATGCTACCTCAAACATCCACAGGTAAAAAGTTGAAAAGACATAGTGTCCATTACAAAATGAATATGGACTTTAAAGCTCTTAGGGTGTCCTTGATGCATAATGGTTTTAATTTGAGATCACGATTGCTTAACTGGCATTGTGTACCCTCAGAGACAGCAAATGCTTCCGTTATCTTTTCTGAAGTTTCTTTTTAGTTAACTCTATCAAAGGGCACTTTTCTTCCTGAGAGGGAGAGTGAAAACTTTCTTCCAACTGGTTCAAGTCAAATATCCATCACCCCAGCCAAAAGCAGCTGACAAAAAAATTAAGATAGTTGGCTTTTCCAATTTCAGACTTCACTGTTTCCAAGCTTATCCTGTTGGTGTAAATCAAAATAGCAGGTGAGGTTTTCTTTCCACTTGACTGGATGGACATGTTCCAGTCAGAATTTTCCCATTTTCAGTTAAAGTGTTTTGTTAAATGAAATTTATGGTGCCTGATCTACGATGGCCGCAGTGTCTTTTCTCGTGCAACCTTCTGCTCTTCACCTCATTAGTTACGCACCAAGCCTTTTGGACAGGTTGATCTTGATCTGCAGGTCTGACTGTTTCAAGTCCCCAGACTGCAAAGGCATGGATCCCTGGACTTTGGTCGGACTGAATACGTGACTAACCTTGGCCAACCATCCAGACTGGAATTGGGTGAGCTCCTTGATTTACTGTGGAATTTCCACTAACTGACTGAAGCTGGCTTTCACTCCACCTTTGACTTTCAAACAGCCATTTGCTTGAAGCACATGCAGTGTGTAAGCTGCCTTAAAGCAACATGTCAGCCCTCCCCCTTGCCTATCCAGTGCTCTCCACCATGTCAAACCACCTGCCTCTCTCTTGCTGTGCTTAAAGGCAATTGAAGCCACAAAGGCTAGCAACCCCCAATTAAACATAAAGTGTGAGCTCTAAGAAAGCAAGCTAAAAGCCATAAAATGCATCTGGAAGACATGGATGCATTGCCTGTGTGTCTCTGCATGCAAAGCAAGCCAGCATATAAGGTGTAGCTCCTGACCTCCAAAGCAAAATATTGAACAGTGAAAGTAGTGTGTAAATTGTTCTAAAAGCAGGCATGATGAGGTAATGAGGCTCAATGTTTGCCGTTGCTGACATGTGTGGATGGAGAGACAAGGAGGATAGTAGTCAAGAAATATGCAAGGATATGTCTGGAAGATGGTGGGATGAGCAATTAGCAAGCTGCAACCAGGCCAGGTGTTAGAATTAGAGGTAGGTGAGCACTTTGGGGACAGTGACCACAATTCGGTGACTTTTACTTTAGTGATGGAGAGGGATAAGTGTGCACTGCAGGGCAAGAGTTATAGCTGGGGGCAGGGAAATTATGATGCGGTGAGGCATGACTTAGGATGCGTGGCTTGGAAAAGTAGGCTTCAAGGGCAAGGGCGTAATTGATATGTGGAGCTTGTTCAAGGAGCAACTATTGAGTGTCCTTGATAAGTATGTACCTGTCAGGCAGGGAGGAAAGGTGGGCGGCACGGTGGCACAGTGGTTAGCACTGCTGCCTCACAGTGCCAGAGACCCGGGTTCAATTCCCGCCTCAGGCGACTGACTGTGTGGAGTTTGTACGTTCTCCCCGTGTCTGCGTGGATTTCCTCCGGGTGCTCCGGTTTCCTCCCACAGTCCAAAGATGTGCAGGTCAGGTGAATTGGCCATGCTAAATTGCCCGTAGTGTTAGGTAAGGGGTAGATGTAGGGGTATGGGTGGGTTGCGCTTCGGCGGGGCAGTGTGAACTTGTTGGGCCGAAGGGCCTGTTTCCACACTGTAAGTAATCTAATCTAAAAAAAAGGGTCGTTTGAGGGAGCCGTGGTTTAATAAGGAATTGGAATCCCTTGTTAAATGGAAGAGGGCGACCTATGTAAAGATGAGGCATGAAGGTTCAATTGGGGCGATTGAGAGTTATAAGGTAGCCAGGAAGGATCTGAAGAGAGAGCTAAGAGCAACAAAGAGGGGACAGGAAAGGTCCTTAGTTGGTAGGATTAGGGAAAATCCTAAGGCTTTCTATAGGTATGTCAGGAATAAAAGAATGACTAGGGTAGGAATAGGTCCCGTCAAGGATAGCAGTGGGAAGTTGCATGTGGAGGCTGAAGAGATTGGGGAGACACTGAATGAATACTTTTCGTCAGTATTCACTCAGGAACAGGACATTGTTGCCGATGTGAATACTGAGTCACAATTAAGTAGAATGGACGGCTTTGAGGTGTGTAGGGAAGAGGTGTTGGAAATTCTGGAAAGGGTGAAAATAGATAAGTCCCCTGGGCCTGATGGCATTTATCCTAGGATTCTCTGGGAAGCAAGGGAGGAGATTGCAGAGCCATTGGCCTTGATTTTTATGTCCTCGTTGTCTACAGGAATAGTGCCAGAAGACTGGAGGCTAGCAAATGTGGTTCCCTTGTTCAAGAAGGGGAGTAGGGATAACCCTAGTAACTATTGGCTGGTGAGTCTCATTTCTGTTGTGGACAAAGTCTTAGAGAGAATTGTAAGGGATAGGAATTATGAACATCTGGATAGGAATAATGTGATCAAGGATAGTCAGCATGGTCTTGTGAAGGGCAGGTCGTGCCTCACAAACCTTATTGAATTCTTTGAGAAGGTGACTAAGGAGGTGGACGAGGGGAAAGCGGTAGATGTGGTATATATGGATTTTAGTAAGGCATTTGGTAAGGTTCCCCATGGTAGGCTACTGCAAAAAATATGGAGGTATGGCATTGAGGGTGAGTTGGAGGTTTGGATTAGGAATTGGCTGGCTGGAAGAAGACAGAGGGTAGTAGTTGATGGTAAAGGTTCATCTTGGAGTGCTGTTACTAGCGGTGTTCCGCAAGGATCTGTTTTGGGACCATTGCTGTTTGTCATTTTTATAAATGACCTGGAGGAGGGGTTAGAAGGTTGGGTGAGCAAGTTTGCGGATGATACAAAAGTCGGAGGAGTTGTTGACAGTGAGGAAGGATGTGGCAGGTTACAGCGGGATATAGAGAAGCTGCAGAGCTGGGCAGAAAGGTGGCAAATGGAGTTCAATGTAGCTAAGTGTGAGGTGATTCACTTTGGTAAGAGTAACAAAAAGATGGGGTACTGGGCTAATGGTCGGATACTTGGTGGTGTGGATGAGCAGAGGGATCTTGGTGTCCATGTACACAGATCTTTGAAAGTTGCCACCCAGGTAAATAGTGCAGTGAAGAAGGCATATGGCGTACTGGCTTTTATTGGTAGAGGAATTGAGTTCCGGAGTCCTGAGGTCATGTTGCAGTTGTATAAGACTCTGGTGCGGCTGCATCTGGAGTATTGTGTGCAGTTTTGGTCGCCATACTATAGGAAGGATGTGGAGGCACTGGAACGGGTGCAGAGGAGGTTTACCAGGATGTTGCCCGGTATGGTAGGAAGATCGTATGAGGAAAGGCTGAGGCACTTGGGGTTGTTTTCATTGGAGAAAAGAAGGTTTAGGGGTGACTTGATAGAGGTGTACAAGATGATTAGGGGTTTAGATAGAGCTGACTGTGAGAACCTTTTTCCACGTAAGGAGTCAGCTATTACGAGAGGGCATAGCTTTATATTAAGGGGTGGTACGTATAGGACAGATGTTAGGGGTAGGTTCTTTACTCAGCGAGTCGTGAGTTCATGGAATGCCCTGCCAGTAGCAGTGGTGGACTCTCCCTCTTTATGGGCATTTAAGCGGGCATTGGATAGGCATATGGAGGATAGTGGGCTAATGTAGGTTAGGTGGGCTTGGATCGGCGCAACATCGAGGGCCAAAGGGCCTGTACTGCGCTGTATTCTTCTATGTTCTATGTTCTATATCTGCCAGGTAATCACTCTCCTCTACGTGCCAGGAATTGGTTTCTGATAGTTTCTCAGGGAAGAAAATAACTGGAAGTGACATATACATAAGGCAAGTTTGGCTAATCATGAGATGAAAATGCACAGAAATAATGTAATTGCTGCTCAACAGTGAGACTCTGAAGTCACCATTTAAAATTGGAAAAATATTTCTTGTTGCCGAGATTCAAGTTTTTCCACTCTCATGGTATTTTTCTAAATTTCTTGCCAATGTCCGCACCACATTAAACAGTGGCTAATTTTACGCAGTGTCTTTGATAAACTGTTAATTTTGGTTAAGGTAATTTTGTTTCTTCCATGGTGGTGGCACGAAGTTTAGCTTAACAATGCAATCAGCTGATAGTTGGGGCCATTTTAATCCAGTACTTTTCCTGTTAAAAACCATTTAAGTCCATGGAAGTGCCATGTATTAAAATTAAATGATGGCATTTGAAAATCAATAGTCCATTTTTATCAGTATTGTGGCAGACAGCACACAGTACATATTTCCAGGCCTCTGAATGCACTCATGCTGCCAATAAAAAAATGCTCACACCAGATTCAACAGTGAGTTTGGAAAACAAATCATCCTATCCTTCTTTGGAAAACTTACTCAGTGTATTCATTATAACAAGGAGGATCGGTTAACACTTGATAAATCTGACCAATAGATAGGGAAAATGTGGCTATCCTCTTTGAATAGCATCATGGTTTTATTGTGCTCACTTGTGCCCTCATGCATGGATCTTTATCTTGACATTGTCTAAATTTTTACTGAGAAGAAGAAAATTGAACAGCGGTTATGTGAGGAAACTGTACATTTCTTTTTTTTATTGTTCATATAAAGTACAATGTAAATAACATGCTATTTGTGTTATCCCAAAGTTCCTTTACTACTTTTCTTCTCAAATTAGCTACTTTTGTAATTGTTTGGTAAGTCATATCTGCTGTAGTGCAAACAGATATCAAGTGTCATTCCTTGTGACTTTAGATTACCTCAGTGTAAAGAGCAAAAAGGAACAGATGAAACCTGACTGCCATATGCTATAAAGAGGGGAGGTGAAGGAGGTGCGAGTTTTTTTGTTTGAGTGACAGTCCTTTGGTGCAGAAGATCAGCTTATTATTTCAGTTACATTATGTGTCAAATTCATCATTTCTAGGATGAAACGCTCCCTTATTTTGAAGTATCTTAACGCCTTCCATTGCCTAGTTTTGAAATTACATAAAGCATCGGAAAGAATAGCTGACACCCTCAACCAATTAATCAAGCAGTTTAACTATTGCAGTTAATTTGTTATGCATCTTGATATCTAGTTTTTGAACATCCCAATGTTGAAAAGAAATTTAAAGCAAGTTACGATGCTTTCAAATGATGAAGATAAAACACAAAAATATCAGAATGGTCCATTATATTTCAACAATTCTGTGAAACTTGACCTTAGTTTCTGCGGCATGTATCATAATACTCTAGGTACATATTGCATAAAGGAGAATTATGGAAATTTATTTGCGCCTCATCATTTTTCATATACCTGTGATACTTGTCTCAATGTAACTGAGGTCAGCAGGAAGATCTGATTTATAGATTGTTTGGTGGCTGTTCAGATTCATTTCACAATCTTAAGACATGATATGTAATTTGATTGGGGTAGTGTAGGTGGAAATAGACTGAGCTCTGCAGATTTTTCCCCTTTTTTCTTGTGTTTAAACCTTCATTATATCTCAAACTTAGATATTATGGTTGTGAGATAAACACAATTGCCAGGATTAATTTGCTGGAGTGGTCAATAATAGCTAACATATGGATAATATTAGATACTTCTAAAAGTATGTATGTCACAGTATTTGTAGTGCCTGCTGTTGATCTAAATTTAGTTCTCCAGAAGCGAGGTTATAAGACCTATTGCTTCTGTGCCGAGAGCAATTAGTTCCTTTTAATTTCAAGCCTTGCGCTTCATCCAGTGGCCTTGCTGAGAACTGACAAAATTCATCCAACCATAAGATTAGTTCTCTTCACCACTATAAATTTACTTCTAGAACCTAGTCTGGTGTAGTATTTATATCTGAAATATCAGCCTCAGCTATGCAGGAATCACACAAAAAAATTGATTTTAAAGATAATCTTTCATTAGATGTCGGCATCATAAGCAAGGCCAGCTTTTAGTCTCCAACTCTTAATTGGTCAAGGAAGTTAAATTGTTCAACAGCCATGATTTTGCACCTGCTGCAACCTGACATCCCTGTTCTTTAGCTACAGTTAAAGCTTTTGGCATCCCCTGGTTGTTGAAGGTGAGGAATTCAGAAATGGCAATTCCATTGAATGTTATCGGATGTACTTAGCTTCTCTGACTGGAAGTGGTCGTTACTTGACACTTGTGTGACACACATGCTACCTACCACTTATATTGTCCAGGTCTCGCTTCATAAGCTGTCTCATTATATAACATGTTTTGAATCAAACAGAACTCTGTACAATCAATGAATATCTGATCCTGACCATATGTTGGAGGGAAATTCATTAATGAAGCAGCTAAATAGACTTGGGCTAAAGAATTTTTACGTCATTCTGATGATAATTAATATTATCAGGATTTCTTCAAGCCAGATTCTTCCAAATACTGTTTTGGTGTCAAGGGTTATCATTCATACTTCATATATGGAATGTATCATTTTTATCCATTTTTGGCCCAATACTGTAATTCATTTTGGAAACAAAGGATAATAGTAGAATCTAAACAGAGAATTGGTAAACAGATTATTACTGAATAAGTGTCATTTGAAATCATTTTCTTCAATACCTTCCATCATTTTGGTGATGATTTAGGATTGAGTGGTAAGTGGTTACATTTGAATTGTCCTTATTTTTGAAGACAGGACACACCTGGGCAATTTTCCACATGGCGAAAGTGAAAACTGCAGATCAGAGTCAAAACATATTGCACTGGAAAAGCGCAGCAAGTCAGGCAGCATCCGAGGAGCAGGACAATCAACATTTCGGGCACTTGTCCTCCATCCACGTGGTTGGGTAGATGTCAGTGTTGTAATTATATTGGAATATCTTGGCTTGTGGTGCATTCATTGTGGAACACAAGCATTCAGCCACGCAGCTGGAATATTGTTGCAGCCCATTACCTTTGCTCTGTCCATTATATTCAGCCATTTCTTGGAATCATATGGAGTAACTTCAATTGCCTGGAGTCTATCATCCATGATTTGTGATGTTCAGAGGAGACAGAGATCGATCATCTATTCAGCATTTAATCTTGAAAATGACTGCAGTTGCTTTAGCCTTGTCCTTTGTATTTATGTACTGGGATCTGCTACAATTCAGGATTTGGATGTTCAAAGAGCCTCCTCCTGTTTGATTGTCCAGTACCATTCATGCCTAGTGTGGCAGGGTTTTTGAACCTTGATCTGATCTAGTGGGATCACTTCTCTCTGTCTATACCATGCCGCTTCCCAGTTTAGTGTTGTTATATGAATTGCTTGCCATTACTTCATCCTGTTGTAAGACTAATCTGGCAGATTCACTACCACCATCCGTTTTCAGGCTAGGGATCTAGAGTGGTTGCTTGGTTTATTGTGGCAGAAGAAAATTTATTGGGTAGTCTAAGAGACGAGACTTTTGACTTAAAGGTGAGGCAGTTTATTGCATGATAGGAAACATATTCAAGTAAAATGATATGAAAGACATCATTACAGAGACTCTGAGAAAGACACAAACAGTAACTCTTATTCCTTTGATATCCTGAGCTGTTTTCCCACCAAGCCGACATGATGTCATCATACTGGGTGGTATTGAATGCACCTTCCAACATTAATATGTTGGACATTAATGTGTTGGACAACAAGATTATGGAGTATGGTGCAATATAATTTTGCTGCTGTTGATGAATACACAGTTTTAAGATGCTACATCTGGAATATACTTATCTCATTTACCGATGTGGTAGCATCACGCAACATGTTGGAGGGTGCCCTCTGTGTGGAGATGGGACTTTGCACAAGAATCAAAGTGATCCTTACTATCATGGAGAGATGGATCACTGAAAGTTGGCTTTACAATCAGTCAATATGTGGGTTTTTCACTGTTGGTTTTTTCACCAAGTCGCAGAGGTCCAGGTTGGCAGGTATAATATTTAGGGCTTGGTTAACTGTAGTGCCAACAAACCATCCTTGGTGATGGACCTTTAAGTTTCCTATCCAGATGATTTCCTCTGCAGTTGTTGCCGTTGATGCTTCTTTCACATGGTGTTCAACATGGAGGAGCACTGTTTCGTCAGATGAGGAAGGACAGCCACTAGCAAGAGATGTCCTTGCCCATGTTTGTTTTGATACTATGAGTCTTCATTGGGTACAAAGTCATTGTTGTAGAATCCCAAAGTTACCCCGCCAAGGCTGTATATCATTGTGCTGTCACTTATATTCAGTCTGCCCTTTCAACAGTGGAGAACATACTTGAGGATGGTGATGGTGAAATTTGGAACATTGGCTGAAATGTACAATTGGTTAAGCATGACCATACCAAACTCTTTGTTGACCAAGCTATGGGGCAGCTTTCCCCAATTTTGACACATGCCCAGATGTTTTTAAAGAATCTTTTGAAGAGCCAGCTGGCCTCTGTTGTCCTATTGCATCTGGTATCCATGTCAATATGGGATAGCCCATTTTGTTATATCCTTATAAGGAAATTTCAGATTTGATACAACTGAGTGAGGTGCTAATCTATTTCAGAGGGTAACTAAGAGGCAACTCATTGCATGGAGGCACAGATAGGCCAGACTGGGTAAGGATGGCAGATTTCATTCCTGTAAGGACTTTAAATGAACCAGATAGTTTGTTTTCACAACAAAAAGTACACAGGGCTGTAGGCAAACTATGGCACTAGTGTTTTATTCTGTATTTATTTAACAAATTGATATTAAATTCCACAGTTGTTGTGTTGGGATTTGAACATATGCCTCTAAATCATTAGTCCAGGCCTCAGGATTATTAATTCAATAATGTAACCATTCTGTTACTGTACCTTTTATACACACATTAGCTCCTCACTATAGTGCTCTCTGTCATAACTTCTAGCATTAAAAAAAAGATTTGTGCCCCATCTCCTCTTTTAGAGGAACCACACACAAAGGTAATATTTTTTGCAAGCCTTGCAAAATCTTGGGCGTGTTTCTGGCACAGATTTGTTTACTTCCTAGTCATTACTACAGGCAATCTTTTCCTGTTTTAAAGTGTTTTGTTGCATGAGTTTCATGATGCCCAGTTTGCCACAGTTCGAAGCAATTTTTCTCAGACAATTTTCTGCTCTTTACTCATTAATTATGTAATTGGGCTCTTTGGTGCTTTCTTGGGAAACAGCAGGAAGAGCACACCACTGACAGGGTCTTCTGATGTTCACACCACTGCAGCCATATTTAAAACCAAGCTGCACAGCACTTCAGGAACTGACTTTTACACTGTAGTACTGCACCATTATCCCCAGAAAGGCACACTAGCTCATCGCTTTGTGGACCAGGATCCACAGGATAGAATGCTGAAGAAAATGACTGTTCCTTTCCTACAGACAACCGAAGGAGGCCACATCACCAGACACAGGCAGGCTGGACCCAGGCAACAGCCCAAGTCAGTGTTGTGTAAAGGGTTAAATGGAATGCACAACAGGTTACGAATAAAGTCAATGATCTTCCAAGCTCAGCAAGGGTAAGTGTCAACATTTTCCCTCTGCTACCTCACACTCACCGAATTATTTCATGTTTAAGAAGGAAGTCACAAAACATTTTATTGACATTGAGATTCTGATTTTTGTCAATCTCGCCACTAATTTCCCAGCTTTCTCATCATTACCCATACCTCACTGAGGAGGTGAAAATTTCAGCCTTCCTTTTAAAAATATTTCCATTGTGAAACACTGACATTTTTACAGCATGTGGTAATATATTAAAATTTAGAGATATTATTTAAAAACAAATAAAATGTGCATTGATTTCTTTTGTGAATCATCTGCATATTCATCCAGTTCAACGGTCGTCCTATGGTCTGTGCTGCTCAGTCTCACACCACTTTATTTATTTATGCATGAAGTATTTGGGCAAGTACTTTTCACAAGTGTTTCTGTATCTGTTTACAGAGGCAAGATTAAAATAATAAACTGAACTGCAGATAAATATGTGACTTTCATTTTCCAGCATTTCAAAGTAACTTGCTAAGGATGCCTGGAAACACACAAACCCTGCATGCTGGCACAGTGTTGTTGAACAGTTAATGTTTGGAGCAATGTGATCACACAACATGAAATAGGAAATATCCTATTGGGCGGTATCAAAGCTTAACCAGGAGACATAAACAATGGTATGGAACAAATGAATTCCAAATTAGTATCCAGCTGTACGATCTAAACTCTGGTGTTTTCAAACACTTCAATGAACCTACCTGCACATTTCATGCTATTGTTATCTCTGCAACAATAAAAGACCTAATGAAAATCTGAGGGCGAGCCAGTCTACTGGTCAGATTCCTCTCCCCACATGTTCCACAGAGTACAAACCTATTGACCAAAGTTCTTTTGCCAAATGTATCACATTCCACAACACATCTGTAAATCAGTCCTGAAGAAAAATCACTGGACCCTAAATGTTAACTCTGCTTTCTCTCTACTGCCAGGCCTGCAGAGTTCCTCCAGAAATGTCTGTTTTCATTTCAGATTTCCAGCATCCACAGTTCTGTGGGGTTTTTTTGAGAACTGCAAATATCTTCGATAAATGAATGCTGGAGACCTATGATCATGTAACCTACACTGCTTCCCATATGCTGGCCATGGCAACAGAACACAAAGCTTACTTACAAAGTAGGATGTAAAGCTAATTTTCAATGTGAGTGTTCAGAATTAGAATTAGCTTTATCATCATGTTTACTCAAGTACAGGAGTATAATGAAAAGTTTACAGTGGTGCCTCACATAGCACCATCTCAGATAGGTACAAATCTTAGATACAAAATAGAGAGATAAAGAAAAAAATGTTACAGTTATTCATAGCATAAGTTAGAAACAAAAGAAATAAAGTTACATAAATGAAAATAAAATGCATAGCCAAATTCTCAGTGCAAAGCTGTATTATTTGGTTTGAGACTGAGAAACACAAACCACAGGATGATTGTAAAACATGTAGAATTTATAGATAATTTGCAAAATGCAACCAATAGAAACTTTATGAACAGTTTAAATATCACTAAATATTTAAATATTACCTTGTCCTGTCAAAACATTTCAAAGCACTTCACAAAAAAATACTTCAGAAATGTAATAATTGCTATGTGCAAATGTGTGACAGCATTCTGAGTCAGAAACACCCTGAAAGTACAGAATTAGTCACATCCTTGTGGTATTAATTGGGAATGAAATTTTGGCCGGACATTGGTAGAACTCTCTACTCTTCTTTAAAAGAGTCACAAGATGTACTATATCTACATGAGCCATCAGAACAAGTAGATACTCATCTACAAAGGATTGAAAACTTAAGGGTTTATTTAACAGACAGCAACATTTCTGATTTATCTTTGATAAATTAAATATCCATCTACTGTAATCTTTGCTAACATAATGCCTCACTTGATAACAGCCAAATTAAACACAACTAACAAGAGTAGATTATCACTTAACCCAATGATTAACAATGTAACCCAAGTGGTTCCAGACCAATGTTATTGAACAAACAAGGGAACTCCACTGGGAACCTGTTGAATGAGAAAACTATGCTAACGAGTGATCTGATCTCACAACTGTTAAGTGCAAAAGTCAGAATGGATCTTGAAGGTCACAAGTTAAATATTTTGAATATTCAACTGATCCCCGAGGGATTTTATATTTCTTTAATCATACTTCTGAAGCTTTCCTTGAATTTGTTTCAGGTATTTATTGGCACAGTTGGTAGAATTATAGGCAATGAGTTTCAAAGATGTAAAAGAAGTCAGGGACGTTTTCAGAAATTCAATCAGTTGGGTCACTGTTTCAGGATGTAAATGACAGAAATAAACTAATATTAACAGCAAGGGACCAAGGAGAAACATATATAAAGGAGCAGCACTGACAGAGGAACTTGAACCATGTGAAACCTGAACTCGGATCGACAATTCACAAATAACTTTGGTGAATGGCTACTGGAAGTGTAATCCCACTGGAGTTTCACTCCATGGATGATTTTGAATCAGAGTTGATCTGTTTCTACATAGAACAAAATGAAGTGTGGCATTACAGAAAAAAGACAAGACCTGAGTGCAATGAAGTCTGAGTGTGAACTTGATGCAGGTGGGAATTTGGTGCGGGATGGACACAAGGGATGGTGAGGAGCTGCTTTTTTTTGTACGTTTACATATTTAGCCTCCAGAAGTCAGTAAGTGCACAATAGGTGATTGTTTGGTGAGTTTTATTTGATCTCTCTGAACCCAGACAGTAGTTTAAACACGTCCTGGATAAGTACTGCATTTAACATATAGCTCAATTTGTTAAATTATTGGTTTACTACAGATATTTGAGTGATATTTTGAAACTTGAACCAAAACTAGTTCAATTAAGCACAACAAAGATGCCAGTAATGCAGTGCATGGCAGCTGAAACATGTGGGAGCCAGTAGATAGCTATCTCACAACTTCAAGTTTGATGCTTACTGATCCATGGAATTTTACGCTTGATGGCTATTGGATACGACTAAAGATAGAGCTTTAAGTGTTGATGCCATATCTTTGTCTATGTATGTACTGTACTGATGTCCCTCAGATAAGAGACATCATGGCTGAAGATGAATTTGTCTCAACTATGGTTGACCATTGCAAATAACCATAACTCCTGCTCCAGTATCCATTTACATGCTCAATGTCCATTGACTAATGTTTCTGCAATCCAATAACTTTCACTTGAATCTTGGTCAGGAGAAGCTTTTCTGTATTATTAACATTGTTAATTCCTCGTTTTTTTTTAACCTTTGTAAGGTATCCTTTTGTTTCTGAAATATAAGCTTCTTGCTGCAACATGATACTTTAAAATGACTTATCTTTTTACAACTATGGCACTCTGCAGTTCTGGCAGAACAATCGTCATGCTAATGCTGTCTTTAACCATCACACCAAAAACACTCAGTTATGGCACTTCCTCTGTTTCTGTGCAGTCACACTTTTACTCCAGACCCCAACACAGAGTCAATCATTTTTTTCTCAGTAAGTTTCTCTGTCACCTTAAGTTACTGCCCAGTTCTATTTTCCATCTTGCACTTACCTAATCAATTGAATAGCTTTCAACAATGTCAAATTATCCCTTGACTACAAAGAATCCAACAACATGATGGTTTCGTCGTGTTAATTCATTCTTTAAATTTGCAAGTTGCAATTTCCATCAGCCAGTATAAATCATTAACAAACAAATCAATGCATTTTTTCTAGTCACTGAGTACACTTAGTAAATTTGTCCACTCAACAAGGGTGATTTTTCAAAGATTGAAGTAAGCATCAAATGATTTTGTTACTTCATCAAATAAAGTTGTTTCCTTGTCTTAGTAGGATATCACTTGCACCATCCCTTGCTTGCAAGATCTGCTCCTTGCTGAGCTTTGTAGCCAATCCTATTAGGCTGTGGTCCCTTGTGAACCTCCAGTTCCAGCTAACCCTGGCCTGGGCCTGCAACATGCTCAAAGCACTTTGGTAATGGCACTAACTCCTCCATTCCTTAAACTTTTTTGTTGCAGCTCTCCACATGCTGTTTGATCGCAAACTGCTCTTCTTTCCTGCTGCTATCATATACTATGGTTGTGTAAAGGAGAGAGGTTGGAAGTAAATGGTAGGAAACTCAGGTCTTGAAATTGTCCAATATGTCTGAGATTCTTGAAACTTGTGCAGACAAGAGCAAGGACTACAGAGAAAGTGGACAATCTGGCCATAGCACCATAATGGAAGAGCCATTCAAGAGGCAGGGGTACAAAAGAAAGTTAGGATTCAGTAAGTTTAGAGAGAGAGATCCTATTCTCTGCAGCCAAGAGCAATTTGCAAATTCAATCCTGGCTGCCCAGTGCCAGGATTAAGGACATCTCCTCATGCTGGAAAGGAACTTAGAAGTGAAAGAGAATGATCTAATTGTTATGATCCGTATGAGCAATAATCATATTAGTAGGACTAAAAAAAGATGTTCTACTGAGAGATATCTGTAGTTAGGGACATAAAGGTTATTAACTTTGTTGGGACAGCCTTTACCTAAACTATCATCGTTTGGAGCCATAAAAACAGCAACAGAATGAAACTGCTGGTGGGAACGTTTTATAAACCTCCGGTAGTCACCACACTGCAGAATGTGAATACTAAAGGTCCTCCAAGGCAGACTTCAGGAGAGGCAACAACGAAAAGTGGCTGGGCAGAGGCTGATAGCCAAGTTCGGTACCCATGGGATGGTCTCAATCGGAACCTTGGGTTCATGTCACATTGCAGGTGACCCCATTGCACTATACACACACGCAGACACACAGACCTACAGACACACACACAAATCCACACACACAGACACACAGACTGACAGACGCACACACAAACACAGACACACAGACCAACAGACACACACACGCAAACACACAGACCGACAGACACACACACGCAGACACACAGACTGACACACACACACACACACACACACACACACAAACACACTCCTACATTCCTACAGATACACACAATCATGCAGACCCTCTATCATAAGCTCACACATACACGCCCACACTCGCACACGCACACTCTCACAGACTTATACCCCTTTCCAATCATACTCACACACATACACACACTCTCTCACAGACACCCATAACCCCCACCACAACCCCTATCCCCATCCCCTCCACCACACACACACATACATGCAAACATACACATAAAAGTTCATGGGGTGAATCTGTACTTGCAGAATTACATTTTACTTTGCTCAAAAACTGCATTAATCCATGTAAGATTCTGTAAATCCATTTTTTAGATTAGAATCAGTCTGTCCATTGTGGCACAGACAGTCTCACACAAGGAAGTTCCTACCTTCGATACATTATCTAGGCCAACATGACACCAATTGTTAAAGTTCTCTTGAGAATGTCACTGTCAGAAAAGTTTTGCGATTTACAAAAGAACTGGAACCAACATGGTCATTCTAAAAGATGAGAGACTTAACAAACAGTTCAGGTCTTTTTCGATATATAATTTCAGTTACATCACACTATAAACTTTTGCTATAAGTTCTGTGTCTTAAAATCTTATACTCCACAACCACCTGATGAAAGAGCCGCGTTCTGAAAGCTAGTGCTTCCAATTAAACCTATTGGACTACGATCTGGTGTTGTTATTTTTAACTTTGTACACCCCAGTCCAACAACGGCATCTCCAAATTAATACTAAAGGAAGGAGCCTTAGTGGGTTGAGGCTGGGAAATTAATAATAGAAAACCAGGAAATGTCAGGGATTTTGAAGACGTGATTTATATTTGTCTTCACAGTAAAATACACTAAAATACACAGAAACCAGTCCCAGTTTACTAGTAAATCAACAGTACCAATAAAGGTAGAAAGGAAATGAGAACGATCACAATCGCTAAAGAAAGATCACTTGGAAAATTAATGGAACTAAGAGCTGATACATTCCCTGGATTTAATGGCTTGCATCCTGGGCTTTTACAGGAAGTGGCTACAGAACAGCAAATCCATTGGTTGTAATGATCCAAAATTCCCTGAATTCCAGCAAGGTAGAAACCTGCAAATATAACGTCACTATTTAAAAATGGAAGCAGACAGCAAGCAGGCAACTACAGGCCAATTAGGCCAAAGTCCATAATTAGAAAAGAAAACCAAATACAATCAGGCAGAACCAAGACAGTTTTGAGAAAGAGAAATCGTATTCAGCAAATTTATTGGATTCTTTGAAAATGTAACAAACAAACTGGAAAAAGGAGAACCTGGAAATTTAGTGTGCGGAACAAGCTCGATTATGCGAATGAGACGGGCGGGGAGAACTTTGTTCAGATAACTGATTACGGTTCCCATGGTGGTGGCAATAGCAGGAACAGGGACCCCATGGCAGTGGCAATAGCGGGAACAGGGTCCCCATGGCAGCTGCAATAGCAGGAACAGGGTCCCCATGGCGGTGGCCGCAACAGCAGGAACAGGGTCCCCATGGCAGTGGCAATAGCAGGAACAGGGTCCCCATGGCAGCAGCAACAGCAGGAACAGGGTCCCCATGGTGGCAGCTATAGCAGGAACAGGGTCCCCATGGTGGCAGCAGCAATAACAGGAACAGGGTCAGCATGGTGGCAGAAACAGCTGGAACAGGGTCCCCATGGCAGGAGCAACAGCAGCAACAGGGTTCCCATGGCAGCAGCAACAGCAGGAACATAGTTCCAATGGAGGCAGAAACAGCAGGGTCCCCATGGCGGTGGCAATAGCAGGAACAGGGTTCCCATGGTGCCAGAAACAGCAGGAACAGGGTTCCCATGGCGGTGGCAATAGCAGGAACAGGGTGCGCATGGCAGTGGCAATAGCAGGAACAGGGTGCCCATGGCAGCAGCAATAGCAGGAACAGGCTTCCCATGGCAGTGGCAATAGCAGGAACAGGGTTCCCATGGCAGCAGCAACAGCAGGAACAGGGTTCCCATGGCAGCAGGAACAGGGTTCCGATGTGGCGCGACAGCAGGAACAGGGTCCCCATGGCGGTGGCAATAGCAGGTTCAGGGTCCCCGTGGTGGCCGCAGTAACAGGAACAGGGTTCCCATGGCAGCAGCAATAGCAGGAACAGGGTTCGCATAGCGGCTGAAACAGCAGGAACAGGGGTCCCCATGGTGGCAGCAATAGCAGGAACAGGGTTCCCATGGCAGCAGGAACAGGATTCCCATGTCGGCAGAAACAGCATGAACTGGGTCCCCAAGGCGGCAGCAACAGCAGGAACAGGGTTCCCATGGCAGCCGCAATAGCAGGAACAGGGTTCCAATGGTAACAGCAACAGCAGGAACAGTGTCCCCATGGTGGTCACAATAGCAGGAACAGGGTTCCCATGGCAGCAGAAATAACAGGAACAGGGTCCCCATGGCAGCAGAAATAACAGGAACAGGGTTCCCATGGCAGCAGAAATAACAGGAACAGGGTCCCCATGGCAGCAGCAATAACAGGAACAGGGTTCCCATGGCAGCCGCAACAGCAGGAACAGGGTCCCCCATGGCGGCAGCAACAGCAGGAACAGGGTCCCCACGGCGGTCGCAATAGCAGGAACAGGGTCCCATGACATTGGCATTAGCAGGAACAGGGTCCCATGACATTGGCATTAGCAGGAACAGGGTCCCCATAGTGACAGCAGTTTAGCAGGAACAGGGTCCCATGGCAGCAGCAATAACAGGAACAGGGCCCATGGAGACCGCAATAGCAGGAACAGGGTCCCCATGGCAGCAGCAATAACAGGAACGGGGTCCCTATGGTGACAGCAATAGCAGGAACAGGGTCCCCATGGTGACAGCAATAACAGGAACAGGGTTCCCATGGCAGCAGCAACAGCAGGAAAAGGGTTCCCATGGGGGCAGAAACAGCAGGAACAAGGTCCCCATGGCAGCAGCAACAGCAGGAACAGGGTTCCGATGTGGCACGACAGCAGGAACAGTGTCCCCATGGTGGTGGCAACAGCAGGAACAGGGTCCCATGGCAGCAGCATAACGGGAACAGGGTTCCCATGGCAGTGGCAATAGCAGGAACAGGGTTCCAATGGCAGCAGCAATAACAGGAACAGGGTTCCCCAAGGTGACAGCAACAGCAGGAATCGGGTTCCCATAGCGGCTGATACAGCAGGAACAGGGTTCCCATGGCAGCAGGAACAGGGTCCCCATGGCAGCAGCAATAACAGGAACAGGGTCCCCATGATAACAGCAATAGTAGGAACAGGGTTCCCATGGCAGCAGCAATAGCAGGAACAGGGTTCCGATGTGACGCGACAGCAGGAACAGGGTTCCCATGGCGGTGGCAACAGCAGGAATAGGGTTCGCATAGCGGCTGAAACAGCAGGAACAGGGTTCCCCATGGCAGCAGCAACAGCAGGAACAGGGTTCCGATGTGGCGCGACAGAAGGACCAGGGTCCCCATGGCGGTGGCAATAGCAGGAACAGGGTTCCCATGGCAGCCGCAATAGCAGGAACAGGGTTCCAATGGTAACAGCAACAGCAGGAACAGTGTCCCCATGGTGGTCACAATAGCAGGAACAGGGTTCCCATGGCAGCAGAAATAACAGGAACAGGGTCCCCATGGCAGTGGCAATAGCAGGAACAGGGTTCCCATGGCAGCAGCAATAACAGGAACAGGGTCCCCATGGCGGCAGCAACAGCAGGAACAGGGTCCCCACAGCAGTCGCAATAGCAGGAACAGGGTCCCCCATGGCGGTCGCAATAGCAGGAACAGGGTCCCATGACATTGGCAATAGCAGGAACAGGGTCCCGCGACATTGGCATTAGCAGGAACAGGGTCCCGTGACATTGGCAATAGCAGGAACAGGGTCCCATGGTGACAGCAATAGCAGGAACAGGGTCCCGTGACATTGGCAATAGCAGGAACAGGGTTTCGTGGTAACAGCAATAGCAGGAAAAGGGTCCCATGGTGACAGCGATAACAGGAACAGGGTCCCGTGACATTGGCAATAGCAGGAACAGGGTCCCCATAGTGACAGCAGTTTAGCAGGAACAGGGTCCCATGGTGACAGCAATAGCAGGAACAGGGTCCCGTGACACTGGCAATAGTAGGAACAGGGTCCCCACGGCGGTGGCAATAGCAGGAACAGGGTCCCATGGTGACAGCAATAGCAGAAACAGTGTCCTGTGACATTGGCAATAGCAGGAACAGGGCCCATGGTGACAGCAATAGCAGGAACAGTGTCCCCATAGCGGCTGAAACAGCAGGAACAGGGTTCCAATGACGGCAGCAATAACAGGAACAGGGTCCCATGGCAGCAGCAACAGCAGGTTCAGGGCCCCCATGGCGGTGGCAATAGCAGGAACAGGGTCCCGTGACATTGGCAATAGCAGGAACAGGGTCCCCATGGTGACAGCAATAACAGGAACAGGGTCCCATGGTGACAGCAATAACAGGAACAGGGCCCCCATGGCGGTGGCAATAGCAGGAACAGGGTCCCATGACATTGGCAATAGCAGGAACAGGGTGTCCATGGTGACAGCAATAGCAGGAACAGGGTCCCATGGTGACAGCAATAACAGGAACAGGGTCCCCATGGTGACAGCAATAACAGGAACAGGGTCGCATGGTGACAGCAATAGCAGGAACAGGGTCCCGTGACATTGGTATAGCAGGAATAGGGTCTCATGGTAACAGCAATAGCAGGAACAGGGTCCCGCGACAGTGGCAATAGCAGGAACAGAGTTCCGATGTGGCGCAATTGCAGGAACAGTGTTCCTGTGGTGACCCTGTTACTGCTCCTACCGCCAGCCCATACTGCCTGCTCTCGCTGTGGTTTTATTTAAATTTAATAAAATCTTTACGGGACCTTGGGATCTTGTTTGGATAATCCGAAATTTAGATAATTGATGTTCGGATAACCAAAGTTGTTCTGTATTTAGATTCAAAGTTCGTGAGAAGATTTGTAGCTCGGGTGCTCATTGTGGTTCTGTTCGCCGAGCTGGGAATTTGTGTTGCAGGCGTTTCGTCCCCTGTCTAGGTGACATCCTCAGTGCTTGGGAGCCTCCTGTGAAGTGCTGCTGCGATCTTTCCTCTGGCATTTGTAGTGGTTTGAATCTGCCGCTTCCGGTTGTTAGTTCCAGCTGTCCGCTGCAGTGGTCGGTATATTGAGTCCAGGTCGATGTGCTTATTGATTGAATCTGTGGATGAGTGCCATGCCTCTAGGAATTCCTGTGGATGAGTGCCATGCCTCTAGGAATTCCTAGAGGCATGGCACTCATCCACCGATTCAATCAATAAGCACATTGACCTGGACCCAATATACCGACCACTGCAGCGGACAGCTGGAACTGACAACCAGAAGCGGCAGATTCAAACCACCATAAGTGCCAGAGGAAAGATCACAGAAGCGCTTCACAGGAGGCTCCCAAGCACTGAGGATGTCACCTAGACAGGGGACGAAACGTCTGCAACACAAATTCCCTGTATTTAGATTTACAGAAGGCTTTCAACAATGTGCCACATAAAAGGTTCCTCCACAAAACAAGAGCTCATGATGTTGAGGATGCTGTATTTGCATGGACAAAAGATTGCTTAACTAACAGTTCGCAGAGAATCAGATGAAATGGGTCATGTTCAAGTTGATAAACAGTAACTACAGAGTGCCACAAGGATTAGTGCTAGACCCTCAACTACTTACAATTGATATTAATGATGGGTGAAGTATTGTAGCCAAGTCTGCTGATTCAAAGATAGCTCGAAAAGGAAGTAAATGGAGAATGCAGAATATCTGCTAAGGGATATAGACATGTTAAGTGAGTCGGCAAGAAAATGGAATACAATGTGGGAAAATGTGAGGTTGCCCATTCAGATGAATAAAAAGAATGAGATTATTTAAATGAGGGGTAACTGTAGATTCCAAAATAATAGAAAAGTTTGAAAGAACACTGAATATCTGATCATAAGCATATGTTAATTGATTATTGGGTGAGGCCAAATATTTCCCCCAGTGAACGCAGAGGTCTGTCTTCTCTGCCCATTGTAAGATTGTCATGTTTTTTTTCTTTTTGCATTTTCCTTTTTTTTCTTACCCATGTTGTGTGTGTGCAGGTGAAGATTGTCATTCATTCCTCCCTCTAACTTTAAATTTCACTTAGAGTGTTTTTTTAACCTCAGTATCAAAATTAAACCTGGAACCCCCTTCCCTGCAGAAGTTCAAGAAGTTCAAACTCTCGAGAGCCTGAGGTTGGGTGTGAATGCACATTCAAATACACTTTGCAGCTAGATGGATCAGTTGCAAACGAGGCAGGACATCAGTGGAGATCCACAACATTGGATCATTGCCAAAAAAATTTACAACAGGGACAAAGGAAGTTCTAAACAGCAGCGTACTTGTGGTGTGGGCAATTGTATAATCCCGACTCTCAGATTCTTTTGGGCTACACTTAATTCCATGATTTATTTTCTAGTGACTGCTAATCTTGCCCTTCTGAAACTGATGATGAAGACCAGGCACAAGGAAAATAGCTTTGAGCACATTGTTACTTAAAAGATTGAACTGACTACTTCTGACAGCCAGACATCATATTGTTTTTCTTTAGTGTTTCTCATTGATTCATTTTTGAATGATGGATAACCATTTGCTGGATCTTGTTTGCAGGATTGTTTCTGACAAAAGGTAGAACCTGACAGTTCTCTTCCTTTTTAGGGCAGAGAAAGAGTGAAAGATATAGAATGAATAGAGGAATGTGGGACAGATTGTAATGGGTATAATAATTAATACAAGAACCTTGCTTTGAGCGTTGTACTGGAATCTTTAGCTGGTTCTTCAGGATGCCTGAACAAACAGAAGATAAATAAGCATTAAATGCAGCTGAAAAACACCAAGATGAGTTATGCAGTTATGTGTATTGTTGAATAGGGTTGTGGTTAGAGTGTATACCGATGTGAGAGAAAAGAGATGGAAAAACTATTATATTACATGATAAACTCAGGTTTCATAATGTAATGTTCCCTCCAGTTCAGGATTTTAGAGTTGGACAAAAATATTCAAAAGATCAAGAGAGGGTGCCCATTATGTGCTGGCTCATCCTGCAGTCTGTGGAAGAAATGTTCAGAGACACAATTCAGTGACATGTACATACCCTATCCTTACTCCAGAGTGTGGATTATTGGACATGAGCCCTGCAGCTAGGTTTTCATTCAAGCTGGTGTTGTGGACTCACTTTTAAAAATGCTAATGATGTTACTTTGGCTCAATTCTAGCATACTCAGATCAGAGGTTGTGGTACACACCCCATAATGTACACTGACACTTTAGTGCATCATTTTCAAATATGTTTACTTTTGAATGCAAGGCACTGGATTGAGGCCCTGTCAGATGGACATAAATGATTCCAAGGTACTAGTCAAAAAGAACAGGTGAATTTTCTCTGTGTCCTGGTCCATATTCCTCTTCAGCTAACAAATTATGATAAGACCATTTATTCATTTTCTATTGGAAATGACTTAGTCCTGTTCAGAAGGCATAAAGCATTTTGGTAAACAAAGGTTTGTTCAATCTGAACAAACATGTGCAGAACAGGTGTGCACATGAAACTGAAAGAGCAATTAGCCTGCATTTTCAGTCCTCAGAAAAGTGATGGTAATCATCAATGGTGTTAAAAAAGCTGCCCGCAAGGACCGAGAGATCTTTATAGTTCCAATGTTAAGTTGCATCTGGTGCCAAATCCAGGTGAAATTTCAATTTCCAACAACAGTGATATCATCAAGCAGAGAAAGCAGTCAATCACAGTCCAGTACTCTCTTAGACAGCAAACCTGATGGTTATAAGCACTATTATCTTTCATTTCTAAAATCACTTTACAGAGGACAAATTGAAGATTGAGACAAATAGAATTAAGATAGAAATAAGGTAAAACTTAAAATATTATAATAGAGAAATCTGACATCTGCATGAATACATATAATTCTCTGGGGCCAGAGGGTTTATTCTGGAATAATTGTGAACGTAGTTGAAAACCAAGTTAGTCTTCATAAAAAAAAGGGGGCAACTTTTTCTGAGGGGTTTTAAAGCAAGGCTAATAGTGAAATGGGGATGCTGTTGTCAGTTCAATGATTTTGAATTGATTACTGTTGATGGGGATTTTAATAGCATGGAGATCTGTGGAATCACTGACAGCAACTTCTGAAATTGCAAGTTTAATTGCAAATTTTGTAAGTCAGCTCAAGGACCTCACCCGACTGCTGTCAGTACTTTACCCTCAGCAAGGAGAGGCCAGCCACCTCTGGTTAGCCTGTCACCTTAATGGAGCTCCACAGTCCTCACATATCCTCCCCACCCAATTGACTAAACAGTCAGAGGGAATCCTGCCCATAGTCCCAATCGTCATTTCAAGACAATTTAATGCTTGGAGCAGTGTTAATTGCTTTAATATGAGTCTTGGCCCCTATCTCAGGAGGAAATCTTGTCCTAAAGAGTTACCAACAAAATAGATGGCTGATAGTCTGTAGTCCCAACAGCAGCAGCCAGGAGTGCTGATTACAGCTGGGACTACAGGCAATTCCAACAAACCAAGAAGGTCAGTAAGTGTGCAATTGGAATCTCAGCGAGGGTGTGATATGTGTGGGGAGGTTGTATTGTGTAAGTGTCCGAGGGAAGCTTGCAGGCAGAATGATTCTAAGGAGGTAGTGCCACTGATATAGATAGCTGCAAATGTGGCCTTCTTCCTTCCCTGACACCAGCCAATTAATCTACAAAGGCTGCAAGGCTAACCATGTGGTGGCTCAGTGGTTAGCACTGCTGTCTTACAAAGACCTGAGTTTGATTCCAGTCCATACTTTTCTGAATGTGAGTAAAACCTATCCTTAAGAATTTTCTCCAATAATTTTGCTACCACTGACATAAGGCTCACCGACCTGTAACTCCCCACATTATACCTGTTGCCCTTCTCAAACAGAAACAATGTTGGCTATTCTCCACTTCTCCTGTAACTAAAGAGGATAGAAAGATTTTGGATAAGGCCCCTACAATTCCCTCCCCTGTCTCCCTCAGCATTCTGGAATAGATCCCATCAAGTCCTGGTGAATTGTCTTACCTTAGTGCTTTTTAAAACACCCAAAACTTCCTCCAAAATGTTCCTGCACTTGGCCCATATCTTTCTAACCCTTTCCTATCCATGTATTTGTCCAAATGCCTTTTAAATGTTGTTAACACACTCGCCTCAACCACTTCCAATGGCAGCTCTTTCTGTGTGTCACCCTCTGTGTAAAAAAAGTTGCCCCTCAAAGTTCCCTTTTATTCTTTCCCCTCTAATCTTAAACTGATGCCCTCTAGTCCTTGATTTCCCAAACCTGGGAAAAAGATTGAGTGCATTCACCCTATCCATGCCTCTCGCAATCTTATGCACTTCTATGAGGTCCCCCCTCAGTCTCCTATGCTCTAAAGAAAAAAGTCCTAGCTCTGGTCAAGTGGAAAAAGAAGGCTTCTGTTAGGATGAGATGTGAAGGCTCAGTTAGGGCGCTTGAGGGTTACAAGGTAGCCAGGAAAGACCTAAAGAGAAAGCTCAGAAGACCCAGGAGGAGACATGAGAAGTTGTTGGCGGATAGGATCAGGGTAAAACCTAAGGCTTTCTATAGGTATTTAAGGAATAAAAAAATGACAAGAGTAAGATTAAGGCCAATCAAGGATAGTGGTAGGAAGTTGTGTGTGGAGTCAGAGGAGATAGGGGAAGCACTAAATGAATATTTTTCAACAGAATTTACTCTAGAAAACGACAATGTTGTCAAGGAGATTACTGAGATATAGGCTACTAGACTAGGTGTGATTGAGGTTCACAAGGAGGAGGTATTAGAAATCCTGCAGAGTGTGAAAATAGATAAGTCCCCTGGGCTGGGTGGGATTTATCCTAGGATCCTCTGGGAAGCCAGGGAGGAGATTGCTGAGCCTTTGGCATTGATCTTTAAATCGTCATTGTCTACAGGAATAGTGCCAGAAAACTGAAGGATAGCAAATGTGGTTCCCCTGTTCAAGAAAGGGAGTAGAGACAACCCAAGTAATTATAGACCAGTGAGCCTTACTTCAGTTGTTGGTAAAGTGGTGGAAAAGGATATAAGAGATAGGATTCATAATCATCTAGAAAAGAATAATTTGATTAGGGATAGTCAGCACGGTTTTGTAAAAGGTAGGTTGTGCCTCACAAACCTTATTGAGTTCTTTGAGAAGGTGACCAAACAGGTAGATGAGAGTAAACTGGTTGATGTGGTGTATATGGATTTCAGCAAGGCGTTCGATCAGGTTCCCCACAGTAGGCTATTGTACAAAATGTGGAGGAATGGGATTGTGGGAGATATACCAGTTTGGATCAGTAATTGGCTTGCTGAAAGAAGACAGAGGGTGGTGGTTGATGAGAAATGTTCATCCTGGAGTCCAGTTACCAGTGGTGTACCGCAAGGGTCAGTGTTGGATCCACTGCTGTTCGTCATTTTTATAAATGACCTGGATGAAGGCGTAGAAGGGTGGATTCGTAAATTTGCAGATGACACTAAGGTCGGTGGAGTTGTGGATAGTGACAAAAAATGTTGTAGGTTACAGAGAGACATAGATAAGCTGCAGAGTCGGGCTGAGAGGTGGCAAATGGAGTTTAATGCAGACAAGTGTGAGGTGATTCACTTTGGTCGGAGTAACCAGAATGCAAAGTACTGGGCTAATGGTAAGATTCTTGGTAGTGCAGATGAGCTGAGAGATCTCGGTGTCCAGGTACACAGATCCTTGAAAGTTGCAACCCAGGTTGACAGGGTTGTTAAAAAGGCATACAGTGTTTTAGCTTTTATTAATAGAGGGAACAAGTTCTGGAACCATGAGGTTATGCTACAGTTGTACAAAACTCTAGTACGGCCGCACTTGGAGTATTGCGAACAGTTCTGGTCACCACATTATAAGAAGGATGTGGAAGCTTTGGAAAGGGTGCAGAGGAGATTTACTAGGATGTTGCCTGG
Organism: Chiloscyllium punctatum; assembly: GCF_047496795.1. Classification (NCBI taxonomy): domain Eukaryota; kingdom Metazoa; phylum Chordata; class Chondrichthyes; order Orectolobiformes; family Hemiscylliidae; genus Chiloscyllium; species Chiloscyllium punctatum. The sequence continues at coordinate 74,767,132 of NC_092742.1, read as the reverse complement.
TATGGAGGGAAGGTTTTATGAGGAAAGGCTGAGGGACTTGAGGCTGTTTTCATTTGAGAGAAGAAGGTTGAGAGAAACTTAATAGAGACATATAAGATAATCAGAGGGTTAGATAGGGTGGACAGGGAGAGCCTTTTTCCAAGAATGGTGACGGCAAGCATGAGGGGGCATAGCTTTAAATTGAGGGGTGATAGAAAAAGAACAGATGTCAGAGGTAATTTCTTTACTCAGAGAGTAGTAAGGGTACGGAATGCTTTGCCTGCAACGGTAGTAGAATCGCCAACTTTAAGTACATTTAAGTCGTCATTGGACAAGCATATGTACATCCATGGAATAATGTAGGTTAGATGGGCTTCAGATTGGTATGACAGGTCGGCGCAACATCAAGGGCTGAAGAGCCTGTACTGCGCTGTAATGTTCTATGTTCAACCTCTCCCTATAACTCAAACCGTTGAGTCCTGGCAACATCCTTGTAAATTTTTTCTGCGCTCTTCACTTTTTCCAGTTTAATAACATCCTTCCTCTGGCAAGGTGACCAATACTGAACATGGTACTCCAAGTGCAGCCTCACCAACATCCTGTACAACTGCAACATAACTTCCCAACTTCTCTCCTCAATGCCCTAACTGATGAAGGCCAATGTGCCAAAGTCTTCCTCACTACCCTGTCTACCTGTGACTCCACTTTCAGAGAACTGTGCACCTGAACTCCAATGTCCTTCTGTTCCATCACACTCCTTAAGGCCCTACCATTCACCATGAAACTCCTACCTTGTTGACTTTCCATAATGCGAGACCTCGCATTTATTTATATCCATTTGCCATTTCTTTGCCCACTTCCCCAACTGATGAAAGTCTTTCTCTTTCTACGTAGCCCTGACTAGTGGTGTGACCAGCTCATTAAATGTGCTATCCAGGACATTCTCAGCCTCATGGATGCTTCATAATGAGTCCATCCACAGTTCCAGGCGCTTCATGCGGAAAGCCAGGAGCCACAGCTGAACACAATTCCTGCATACATAGTCACCATGGACACGAGAAGTGTCCCTGATTTCCCACATATTGCAGGAGGAGTATTCCATGGAGCCAATTTCACCTTCCATTTTGAACTTTATCAGCTAAATCAACCTTATCAACTACAGACAACAATCCAGGAACTGATTGCACAACAGAATCTACTAGACGCCAAACTCAGGTATCTTATTCCCATGCCATAGTTAGCTCTATTAAATTGTATCCTTTACTGGATTTAAGTATAAAAACTGAACTTGATGAACATATTTTAGATAGATGAGCAAAATTAGATAATGTCCCTCCTACTCAATAAAACAAGAATAAAACTAAAATAATACTAAATTTTTGAATTAAAAAGAGCTCATGTTCAATATGATAACTTCCCAGTGCCACTCAAAAGATCTGGACAATCTCACTTTTGGTGCGACTGTTGCAGTTAATAAGCATTATTTTTCTTTGTCGACGAAATACACATCTTAACAAACAAATTACTTTATAAAATATAATTCATAATGCTGAATGTTACAAAAGTAAATTGAAATCTAAAATGATACAGTAATTACATGACTTAAATTTCAATTTTGCCTTTTGTGCCTATAATTCTTACACTGCATTTCAGACGTTAAAAATAAAGTGAGTACATCATTCCATTTCTTTAGGACTCAAACTGGCATAAAAAAAGTGTGGTTAGCTTAATCACTGAATTTCCTTTTAATAATATCTTAACATGTGAAGAGTCATGGGAGCAAATTCATGATTAAACATCAGCCATATTTAATGGATTTTCCACTTCAACCAGCATACTCACATGCTGATGATGTAGACCTTCTCAAAACTCTCCTTACTGTATACATTCACAGAGACATCAGAAGCATTGCTAGCACGCCATGTTAACATTTGTCTTTTAAGTAGTTCTAGTAGTCAGTGCATTCGTTATGCATCACAAGCAGTTTTGCCTCGTGGACACGTGCCCAATCTAACCTTATTGTACTTAGAACCCTACGTTCAGCAGGAGGAGGAAATGTCTTGTCAGTATGTGCTCTGTTCCAATTTAGATCTTACGAAAGGTCAAATTTCCCTCCAACAATCTCCCTTCATATATTGTCTGATTTCTAGGCATGAATGTTCATCATTGGGATCAAAGAGTTAAAATGCCACCAAAAAGAATGGTGGACTTAAAGTCTTCTGCTTATTTAGCTGAGAACACCCAGATTATAATTTCAGTAGGAAATAGCATTTATGTTTGGCTATTACATTCATACAAACATTTTAGGTTACTCAGTATCATTGATGTCCTCTAAACAACTGGAATATTTTTTTACATTTTTTTTCTGTATGAGGTACTGCCTCGTTACTATTTTGCTTTGGGATATGTGAACATATTCTCAATGTTATTTTAGAAATATAAAAATTATTTGCAGGAAGTAGGTAGGAATTGTGCAAATTCAGAAATCTCAAAAATGCACCATGATGTGCTGGCTGCTGTGTAGGTTGCCACACAGCCTGTGTCTTCTGAAAATGAATATTCAGCCTTTTGTCAGGTTTTAATAGCATCACGTAATTAAACTTTGATGAAAGAGTAATTATTTTGGTGTGTGCTCATGGACAGAAGAGTCCACAGAGAAGACAATTTCATGTTATAAAATAATCCTGTACTGTAGGGACCAGACTACACTCATCAGAGAAAGTGAAAACCTGGGGAGCTTTAGAAATGAGACAATGGCAAATGTGGCTTGTAAATTGAATAACAGTATTCCTTTCATCTGTTTACATCCAATTATGTCTCTTGATACCCTTCAGTGCTTTGGTTTGTTTTGATCTGCAGTAAAGCTCAAAAGATTTCTGAATTAGATTCTCATACCAATATCACATGCATGTTGTGTGCCATGTCAAGTAGGTGCATGGGGGCCCCCAAGGAATTGTCTGTTTCAACATCATATCTCTAGAGAGACGCCACTATGTTCAGTGACTATTACACTCACTGCAAGTTGCATTGTGTTATCAACCTTGCCAAGTAGTTCTGTTAAATTTTCTAAAGTAAGCAAAGATTTTAGACATTACTTGTCAAGTGACAGTTTATAACTCCTAGGCATTGCATGTCTCTCTGGTATTTTTATGCATATTGCCATATTACAAAATGTGGAATTGGCACACTATAGTCAAATAGAACTAATTAAAACAGCATGAAATTAGATTTGTGTGTTTTACTGTCATCTCTGTCTTTAACAAAAAACAAACAGGAAAATATTTGAAATGGATGTTGATAGCGGTAAAATGTCCCAATAAAATAAAATAAATCTTTTCTCTCAGCCTAAGAGTAAAACCACAAACTGGCAGGTCCTACAAGAATTGGCATTAATTCAGCAAATTTCCTCTGCAAATTTATAGGGAACTGAGAGTATCAAGCTGGTCTAATGAGTGATCCCATTCCGGAGCTGTGGCTAAGTCGCATTGTTGGAGCAGAAAGGAGAGAGTTTTTTTATGGCTGTCCTGTGCCTTATTGGAATCCTTAGTATTATACTCAATAGCAAAAACAAACATCCAAAATGAACTGAGCATAATGTATGTTCTACGTCAAAGGGTGCAAGAGTTGGCACCAATATCTTCACATTGGGTGATGGAAAAGTAGACTAGAACTGTATCCATGCTGATATCCAATGGCACATCATACAGGTAAGGATATGTACAAAGTAGAGAGATTAATAAAGAGAGTAAGAAAAGCTGATAAAATGATCTGCATCACTGATGATGCCTTTTTCAATTGTTTGGAATGTCAAGAATCACAACTGAACCACAAATACAAATATTCTTTGCTTGGGCAACATCCCGAAGTTTAATGATGCTATAACATGGAAACAATGCTGTCAGCAAAGGAGTAAGGGGAAACTGACTGAAGAGGAGAAAAGACTAACACATGGTTTAATCGCACAGACACAGGCACATATCTGCATCATACCAGAGGTCTATTGTTTGCAAGTCCCACGATGGCCAAACACACGGGTTACATCTTCAGCTTTAATGGTTTAAAGCTGACTCCAAGATGGTATTCTTCCCCAGGAAAGCTCCATCTCATGGCAATAAAAACTGTCACAGATCCATTTAAAATAAACCAATCTTCTATATTTGCAAGTGATTGAATTTCTTTTCTTCTGCAAAACTTTTCTCCATAACATAAATTCAAAGCTCTTTAAAAGCTTTGCAGCTCAATTGCATTTTGATGACTCCAACTGCATCTCCAGTCAGTCAATGTTGCATGTTAATGAAATGTTCACTTTTTTTCCGTTAAGACAGCCACGTTACTTTGAAAGCTGAAGAGAAATTTACAAAGGCAAATGTTCACAGAATATTATGTTCAAAATTCTTCATCATGTAAATATCTGGTTTCACAATTCATAGGTCATAGAAAATAATTTTCAGTTGAATTGAGTTTAAATGTGGAAACATTGAACAATCTGATCAGTAAACTGATAAACAACCCTGAAGTAATTGCATTAAATTAGACCTAATAATTACAGATCCAAAGGTAGTCTGTGCACATTTAATAATGTCAGAGTGAAAACTGAGAAAACTTAAGCAATGGATGATTCATTTTCGAATATTTGGTAGGGCCAAGAGGTCTACAGCTATTTCAACGCTATTCCTTTATATTTGGGGTGGCACAGTGGCTCAGTGGTTAGCATTGCTGCCTCACAGCACCAGGGTCCCACGTTCAGTTCCAGCCTCGGGTGACCGTCTGTGTGGAGTTTGCACATTTTCCCCGTGTTTCTCCGGGTGCTCTGGTTTCCTCCCACAGCCCAAAGATGTGCAGGTCAGGTGAATTGGCCATGCTAAATTGCCCATAGTGTAAGGTGCATTAGTCAGAGGGAAATGGGTTACTGTTCGGAGGGGCGGTATGGAATTGTTGGGCTGAAGGGCCTGCTTTCACACTGTAGGGAATCTAATCTTAACAATGGAGCTGAAGTGTTCATGTAATTCTGAGATCAAAAAAGCTAAAATCAGCTTTTAAAGGAGAGTTTATTGGTGGAGCAAATGTGGAAAGACAGGTGGTTAATTTGATTAGAGATATAAACGTAAAGTTGCCATGGTCTTACCAGACCATAGGGCTGCTCTTTCATGAGAGAGAGAGCCAACTGGTGGTGGCTTAACCAGAGGGTCACCACACCTCAAGCAAGGGGAGAGGTTGAGAAGGCAGGAATTTCATGGTTACCTCAGCCAATGCAGGAACTGAACGCATGCTATTAGCATCACTGTATCACAAATCAGCCATCCAGCCAACTGAGCTAACCAATTCCCAATTTTACTTGTATGGGTCACAGAATCAAAAAGGTTGTTTTAAAGGTAAGAGGTAATTAATTTACATTTCCTTTTGAGAACATCCCGTGTATAACACATTGCTATGAAGATAGGTCATACAAGAGAGGAACCCCTTTGTGTTTCTTTTTGTGTGTTACTTCACTGAATACAAGCTGAACACTTAAGAGCAGGCATGCAGCAAGATAGAGCCTCCCAGGAGCTGCAAAGCTGCTGTGCAAACAAGAGTTGTACAGAAGCTACAGAAAAAGTCTACAAGAAAGCAAATTATGTCTGTCCAAAAGCAGGACAAGGAGTAGAAACCATTCGGATCAAGGGTACACTGTACCTGATTTTTAAATCACTAAGTTCAAAGGTTGTACAGAGATTGAAGCTTG
>NC_092742.1:74446431-74456431 GCF_047496795.1 Chiloscyllium punctatum | reverse complement strand
ACCTTTTTAGTTAGGATTTTTAATTTAGACATAAATAAATGCTTTAACTTATTTATCACAAACTACATTATCTCAACTATATCAAACCTGCTGCTTGTTAGCCACCATTTCATAATCCTATTTCCAATAATTGCCAATGAAACTATGCCAAACTATAAATGGATGAAAACTAATTTACAGTATCCTGGCATATCTCAGAAGGTTTAAATCTACATTTTGCCTGTGAACTCTCTCAACTGTATGATGCTTGTTTATTTGACTAGATTTTGCATGTTATTTACAAATACAGGTTTTATTACATTTGACAGCCCAGATCCTAATTGACTAGTCATTTTATTTGCTGTCTGTATATGTTTGGCAGAAAGTTCACGTTAGTTCTTACATTCTCCAGGTAGGACTTCAGACAATTTTTTTTATTTTATAAGGCGAACAATTACTTATTGAAACAATTATTCCCACTGAGTTAAACAAATGTACACATTCATCGCAAGACTATAATAATGTGCAGAAGAAACAAATAAGCCAATATTTCCCTGATAAAGAGCTATACCTAACAACTGACAAAATACATCCATGACATGCGTCATATTTAACACTGCCATGAGACGGAAACCAGCCAAATTATTGATGCTTGCCCGAACAAATACATCGTCATTAACATATCTCTTAATATAAGGAAAATGTAATGAGCTGATAAGAAAACACTTGTAACTCATGACCAACATTTATCAACATTTACACAATTTGTAGTAAACCCTCAAGGCAAGCAAATGCTTCCATAACCATCTGTTTTTTTTCTCAATAACCAAAACAAAATGCACTGAATAAGTCTTTTTTGAACAAATATCCTGTTCAGAAGGGCTTGGAGAGGAGATTGCCCAGTGCAGTTATTAATTTTAATACATATGTTTTAATATCCAACTTATCAATAAATTAGCAAAGTGTCAAATAAATGGGTCAAACAATGTTGTAAAGTGAGACAAAAGGTAAAAGAAGCTTGCAAGAAAAATCTACAAAATAGCCAAACCACTCGTTCGTCTTTTACTTCCAGATACCAACCAACTCACTATTTATTTCCTTCAGATTGCCAGTATTTGTGACTTTTGTCATCATAGCACTGCATTATTTAAAGATTCCAACTCATACAGTAAGCGTTTCTCATATTTTGCAGTTTACAAAGTACCTTTTCCTCCTACAAGATTCACGTGACTAAGTAAAAATATTGCACATTTGCCGATTTCTTATGATTTTAGCTCCCTTCTTGAAGTGCTGCACTCCATATGGTATAGGTACACCCACAATGCTGTTAAGGAGGCAGTTCAGTTCCAATATATTTACTCAGCAACAGTGAAGGAACAGCAATAATGTTCCAAATCAGCACAGTGTGCAGCTTGGAGGGGAACTTGCAGGTGGTGTTTCCATGCATCTATGGCCATGTCCTTTCAGATGATAAAAGTACTAAAATGAGGGAATTTCATTAGCAAAGGATGAGGTGCCATTCTGCTATTTTAAATAAGTAAATAAGTAAAACGCTGAGATCCAGAGGCAATCGTAAATATGAAGAGATTAAACAAAGTTAAACTAGATATTAAAGCAAGAAGTTTTTTGGGGCGCTCAAGCCTAGACAGCTGAGAACAGTTTATTGCAATATAACAGAGCTTGTTTCTCAGACATCCTGCTGCTGGTTGATTCTCGAATGTCCCAAGGTGTCTCAATTGGCATTGGGACAGGAAGGCTGTCCACCCCAGAGTTAATCATGGTAGAAGCGGCAAAACAGCAGGTTCCCTACTCCTCAGTCTCCCACCCATTTAAATGGCACCAGGTCAGTAAATTCCACCAGATCTATTATCGGTGTGGTGCCAGGGTAAAGAACATCACAGAGAGGACCATAGAATATTCCATGGGGGGAAGGGAATTAGCCACAAGTTGTTGGCGCCAATGATATAGATATGCCAGATCTGTAGTACAAAGATTTACCACACCGAGTAAAGAAATTCCTCAATTCAGACTTAAACGGTCTACCTTGTACTCTGAGATTATGCACCCTGTTCTTGACTCACAAGCACCGAGTGTATCGTATCCACATCCATCCTGCCATAACCTAAAAGAATTTCATCTTTCAATGAAATTATCTTTCATTCCAAGCTGTAGGCAATTTCAGAGAATGTCACAGAACCCAGTGACTCATCTGATGAATATCTGGGGAGATGTTACACCTCAACAGGACTGAGACCAATTTACATGTGGGGATGTTTTCTAATGTAGGTAAAAACAAGGACTGCAGATGCTGGAAACCAGAGTCTAGATTAGAGTGGGGCTGGAAAAGCACAGCAGGTCAGGCAGCATCCGAGGAACAGGAAAATCGACGTTTTGCGCAAAAGCCCTTCATCAGGAATGTTGTTTAATGTGTTTTGTGGGTGTGTTTAAAATAAATTGTTAATGGATATCAGCACACGGAGTAGTGGAATAAAATACATTGAAGAGTGGGAGTGCGGGATATTACTAAAAAAGATAGCTCTATCATATGCAGTAGCAGCAGACTAAGAGGGTTATGAGGAATACAAAGAATGCATGTGTGTGAATGACAAGTTTACAATGCATGTCCGCACATGCACAAAGTGTGACAGAGTGCTGAGCTGAAAACACACAAATATGATGTGATTTTCAAAATTTATTCATTCATGGGTGTGGATGGCATAACTTCCCCAAAGAAGGCAGTGATGGCTACTTTCTTCAACTGTGAGATGTCTGTATACCAATAGTGCTGTTCAGGAAGGGACAGCAGATTTTTCCCACCCACAGTGAAGGAACAGCAATTTAGCTTCAAGTCAGGACAGCATGTAGCTTGGAAGGGAATTTGGTGGTGTTCCGATGCATCAGCTGCCTTTGTCCTTCTAAGTGCAAATATCAGAAAAACAAGGATGTTAATATTTATGAATATCACTCTATTATTGGGATTGAGTAGCTTCAGTAGTTCTTTATGTAGACTTATGAAAACACTCCCTTACACTTCTTTCCATGCCATTTTCTCATACACACTCAGATCATGTGTGCATTTCATGTCCTTCTCGGACATCCTATTACAATGAACCCTTTATGGGATTTTGTCAAAATACTCAATTATACTAAATACAAATTGTTAAGAAAAGACAGGGAAAATGACTCATATTTATAAAGTGCTTTTCATAATCAATGGATATATTAAAGCACTTCACGGTCAAAGCAGTCCTTTTGAAATGTTGTTACTCTTATAACAGGAAATATGGCAAGAAATATACCCCCAGCAAACTGCCACAAACAACATGATAATGTGTGGGATAATGTTAATCGAGGGGCACATATTGGTCAGGATAATACCTTTGCTCTTCTTTGAAATGGTCCCATGGGATCAGTTACATAATCCCATGCAGCAGTTTGGGCCTTTATTTAATTTTCATCCAAAAGATAGCAGCTCCAACAAAGCAGCGCACTCGAGCAATGGAACTGCAGTATAAAGCTTAATTTTAGTGTTCAAGCCCTGGAGAGGGACTTGAGTCATGAATCTGTCACTCAGAGGAGACTGCTACCCTATTTGTCCACTGCTGAAAATAAGAGGCTGTATTGATTTAGGAAGACATTATAATCTTGCAAAATGAAGATGGCCTTGAGCAAGTACTGAATTCATTTGCTTACAATTGAGTAACAAAAAGACTATTATCACTCTACTCAAGATTTTCTCTAGGTCTCCAAATAGTGACAGAAAAACAAAAGAGTAAACAAACTGGCAGAGAATTAGAAGATACGCAGTGGCGATATTGGGGATAATCCAGAGCAAAGAGTGAGAAAGGAGGAATTTCTGAAATGTGTTCAAGACAAAATTTCCTAGATAATCTGATCGGAGTCTGAATAGGAAGGAGGTACTCCTTGATCTGGTGCCAGGGAATGAGCACTTAATGCCCATGGGAGAACAAGTAGGTAACAGCGATCATCATAAAAGTTAGGATTATATTGTTCTAGGCTTTACTCCATTATTAATATAAAATGTCTAGATTCGAAGATGACTATTTGAAATAAGGTGATAGGGAAACTAGCCAGAGAAAAATGAAATCAAAGGTTGAGAGGAAAAACTGTAACAGAACAATGGGTGATCTTCAAGGAGGAAGCATTATAGCTAGGTACATTTGCAAGGATAGGGTAAGACAAGGGAATCAATGCTACAGTTCTTTGGATGAGGAGGGGGAATAGAGAATATGATGAAATAAAAAATTAAGAAGCATATGAGTACTAGGCAAGGCAAGAATACTCTGACTTGGTGTTTAGTGTAGCAAAGTTTGTTGATCAGAGTGAAGATCTAATTGATGTTTAGGCACGATGTATTAAGATAATTGGATATGTTTCTAGTTATGAAGGCACCTGACCCAATTGCTTGCATTTCAGATTGCTCAAAGAAATGCTGGTCGAAATAGAAAAAGAGCTTCCATAATCTTCAATCTTGCCTTGATATTGGAAGGTGCTGCAAAATTTACAAGTGACATATGTGACACTCTGGTTCAAAGAAAGGACTCGTCATTTCCAGAATTGTAGGCCGGGCAGTTTGACATCTGTTTCTAAAATTTCATCCACAGCTATGTGCAGGAAAAAAATATCAACAGGGCCTTGAAGAGTTTTGAGGGAACGAAGGACAGCCATCAGCAGATTTGAAAAAAGGCTTATCACATTTGACTACACTTAACAATGTTTTTATGACGTAAATAGAAATTCTTTTTTATTCATATATTAGATGTGGGTGCTGGCTGGGCTAGCATTTATTGTCAATCTCTAATTGCCCCTTGATTTGAATGTAGGGATTGTAATTGATGGCATCTATATGGATTTTAAGAAAGCATTTGACAAAAGTATTATACCAAAAGCTGTTTAGCCAAATTGAGGCTCATACAATAGGAAGGTCATCCTTAACTTGAATTCAGATGTTAGTTTAAGAAAAGACAAATGAGTTGTGGTAAAAATTGGTTTTTCAGACTGCACGATAGTAGACATGAATATGTCTAAAGAGTTTCTTCTAGGACCACTATTTTGCATAAATGATCTAGATACTGATATACAAAATAATATGTCAAAATTTATTGATGGTACCAAATCATGGGCAGCATGGTGGCTCAGTGGTTAGCACTGCTGCCTCACAGCACCAGGGTCCCAGGTTCGATTCCAGCCTCAGGCGACTGTCTGTGTGGAATTTGCACACAATGTTTGCACATTCTCCCAGTGTCTGCATGGGTTTCCTCCTGCTGCTCTGGTTTCCTCCCACAGTCCAAAAATGTGCAGATCAGGTGAATTGGCCATGTTAAATTGCCCATAGGTTAGGTGCATTAGTCAGAGGGAAATGGGTCTGGGTGGGTTACTCTTTGGAGGGTCGATGTGCACTTGTTGAGCCAAAGGGCCTGTTTCCACACTGTAGGGAATCTAAAATCTAAATCAAACCTGGAAGTGAAACAGTGAGGATCACACCAAATTAGTGTAATGGAACATAAATAGGGTTACGGAATGGAGACATCAGCAACAAATGGAATTTAATATAGAGAAGTGTGAAGTGATGCATTCTGGCAGAAAGATGAGATCATGAGGATCAATAGAAACTCTAGAGGATCAATAAAGGCTTAACAGCATAGTTCTAAAGAGCAGGAACAGAGGGATCCAGAGGTTCATGTGCATATATCTTTGAACATTTCATCATTAGTAAACCATTTGGAACTTTGGGTTTCATAAACAGAGTTAGTGAATTCAAAATCAGGAGAGTCATGCTCAATCTTTATAAAGCTCTAGTAAGGTCGCAACACTTCAGCAAGGTCCTTGCGACAACATAAAGGGGATTTACCAGAATGGATCTTGGAATGGTGGAACTCAACTACAAGGTTATGCTGTAAAAGCAGGTATTATTCTCCTTGGAGCAAATAAGATTGGCGGGTGATTCAATTATGTGCAAAACTATGACAGCTTTGGTCAAAATCAACATGGAAAAACTATTTACATTAGCTGACAGGGCAAGGACCAGGAAGTCAAATTTATGATTTTGGGCAAAAAGTCACCCAAGAGCACATCACAAGTTTTCGGCGAAGTGATCAGCCACGAGCAAATACAGTACACCATAGTTGCAGTGTTTGGGACCATAAGAAAGAAGGTGGTTAACAGGCAGATGTTTAATCTCTTGTGCCTATATGGGAATGTATTCAGGGAAGGATAGCAGCTGTTAAGGATGGTGGAAAAGTAAATCAAGGTATCATAGAATGGTAGGAAGAAAGAAAAATAGGAATAGTCTCTTTGGAATACCGAGTGGGGAAGTGGCGTCTTGCGGTGGGATTGTGATGACAGTGAAACTGGCAAGTGCAGGAAGTACTCTGGAAGGTCAGGGTAAGGGTGATGCAATCACAATTCTGAGAGGAAGAAAACTGAAGACAGAATTACAGGAAATGAAAAAGGCTTTTCCCAAGATTCTTATCAACCACTGTGCAGGAGAGTAGTTTCTCAAATAAAAAGGAGGACATTTTGACACGGAAGGTGTCATCAGCATGGCTTGATGGAGACAGAAAGACTAGGAGAATCAAACAGAGTTATCAACATCAAAATCACATTTGCTTAGCAGGAATATATATTTCTCTCACACCACTTCTTGGAAGAACAATTCCTCATTTCCACCTCCATAATATCTCAGTTTATCTGGCATTGTCTCGCACCTTTAACACATTTTCCCAATGCAATCCACAGCACTGTGAAGCAAAATATGATACAAAGTTATTCAAGGATATACTGCATTAGGGCAGAAGATCAAAAGCTTTGGTTAAAGTAGCAGGCTTACAGAATACCTTAAAAGAAGTATGGGAATGAGAGGGGCATAGAGGATTGGGGAGGGTATTACAAAGATTAGAACCTAGGCAGCTGAAGGCCCTGCTATAAATAGTGGAGCAATTAAAATCAGGGATTCTCAAGAAGCTAGACACCTTGGAGGGTTATGGGACTATAGGAGATTAGAGCTAGTGCAGGGCCGTGGAAGAATCTGAAAAAACATAAGTGTTTTAAAAAAAAAGGTGCTGTTTGAACAGGAACCTAAATAGGTCAGTGAGGATGGGTTAACATAAGGGGATATGGTCAATAGTTTTGGATGACCTCGGCTTTACTGGTAGTGTGGAATGGGGAAGGATGTCAAGAGTGCATTGAGCATTTATTACAAGTCACATCGAGAGTAATAACCTTTGAAAGAGACATACATTTCCTAATGACAAACTGGTTAGCACTGCTGCCTCACAGCATCAGGGACCCAGGTTCAACTCTACCCTCAAGCGACTGGCTATATAGAGCTTGTACATTCTCTTTGTGTCTGTGTAGGTTTCCTCCGAGTGCTCCGGTTTCCTTCCAAAGATGTTCAGGTTTGGTCAGTCAGCCATCATGAATAGAGTAGCAGGGTGGGATGCTCTTCAGAGGGTTGGTAAGAACTTGATAGGCCAAATAGCCTGTTTCCAACTGTAGAGATTCTGTGATTGCATCATATTCCAGAAGAAACACAGTTTTATGTTTAAAGTCCCAAGCTCCTTTTGAGATTAATACAATCTTGTTTCCAGTCTGATCTTTGGTAGATCTTCTAAAGTCCCTTTAAACAAAAGCCCTTCACAATGAGTGTATTTAAGTGTATTTGCAATACCAAAGCACACTGCGCAGATTCTGCAGCTTTTAATTCTTTGTGGGTCTTCTTTCCCCTTAATGTCTCAGTCTGACTTAGCATCTGTAGAGAGCACCAACAGCTGCTTTTTCTTTCGCGCACAGATGTTAAAAGTCGCATCTTAGTCTTTACATTTTTTAGAGTGGGCCTTGACCCCACGTTAAATGGGTACATCTCCGGGCTGTTTTAGTATGCAATCAAATTCCCCTTTTACAAAATACGGCATTTTACTTTGAATGAAAGGAAACAGTTCACAACATAATAGCGTTATAAAGACCAGTGGTCATGACAGTCAAATATGGAGGCAATTGGCTGAGATGAAACAGAGTAAGGCAATGTCATGGAGATGGAAAGGCAGTTTTCCTTTACAGCAATCAGTGCTGAAAGATATATATTTCAGCTAGATATCAGTGAACAATGCATCCCAAGAGATAGAAGGTCGAAGTAGTATTATTTAAGAATCGATAGTGTAGATCTTCATAGTGGATGAGGTCAGTAGACCAATAACTATCCAAACTGCTGCTGCTTTTAGCATTGTTTCACAAAGTCTAAGTCAGCTTCACCATGATTCTTGTTGATTTCCACAGGATTTTAATGTACTAGATATTTTTAACCAACCTGCTCGCATTCAATGTATTAAACTTCTATTCATGAGTAAATATCAACTGTGCTTAATTGGTAACCCCTGAATCAAGAGACTCTGGGAACTCCTGTGGTGCAGTGGTGGAGTGCCAGAAGGTCCAGTTTCAAGATTCACCCACTCCAGAGGTGTGTTTTAACATCCCTGGACAAACTGATCAAAAATAACTCAATAGGTTCCAGGTTTTGTGCACAAAATTCAAACTCACAATCAGTTTAGTACTGAATGTTCCCAAGTCACATTTTTGAATGAGACATTAAGCTGAGATCTCACCTTCTCTCATATAGATGTAAAAGATCCCATGGCACTACTGCAAAAGGGGAATTATTTCCACTGTCCTGATCATTATCTATCCCTCAATCAACATGTCGCAAATAAATCTGATCATCATTGCAATTGCTGCTTATAGGAGTTTGTTGTTACACAAATTGGTTGTCTTGGTTCTTACATTATAACAGTAGGTGCATTTCACAAAAGTACATCAATCGCTATAAAGTGATTTGAGATATTCAGTAGTCATAACACTACCATAAACTTTGCTTACATTATGCTTTTGACCAGCTTCTGCCGTATAAGAAGGGCTCCCAAAAGATCCTTTTTTGGGATTGTGACCTTCTATTCTTTATTTCACCACAGGCTGTGAAGTCTTCAGACTTAGCAATGTCTCTCGCTTTCTGTGACTCTCCACACCTCGCTTTCCACCTTTGAAATTCTTCTCAAAACTGATTTGTTCAACCAAGATGTCCATCCTATGTCCTAATCTCTCCTTTCTTTGTATTCACTACCAAATTCCAGCTTGCAAAGTGTCTTGTCGTTTTGTTTTTACATACACAAGCACAATATCAATCCAACTTGTTATTGAAAACATAGATAGTAATTTATCTGCTCTGTAGTCAGGATGAAAGCAAACAAAGCAGTAGGATTCTGGGACCGAGCTCCAACAGGCAGGGTCAAAAGAGACAAGAGACAGCCACCAGTAATGGAGCAAATAAGACAGAAAACAAGGTGCAGACAAATATGGTGCAAAAGAAAACAACATAGGTTGAAGGAGGTCTTGACAATGAAGAGCAGCAATAATGGAATTCGATAGCGATGCTAAGAATAGATATTTGGGATCATGGAAAGTCAATGTATCAGATATTCATGGCAAGGTTTTTGGAGCCCCACACACCTGATGAAGGCCTTTTGCCCGAAACATCGATTCTCTTGCTCCTCAGATGCTGCCTGACCTGCTCTGCTTTTCGAGCACCACACTCTCATCTCCGATCTCCAGCATCTGCAGGCCTCACTTTTGCCACACACCCCACCACCCTTAAATGCTCATGGCATAACTTTTTTTTATTATTTCTTTCTCACTGTTCACTGGTTTTGACATAATTCTTACAGTTGCTACATTTTTCAATATTCACACATAATAGCGGGAAATATTAATAACAGTACAGCATACTGAACTGACATCTCCATTTCTCTGCAAGGCATTATTTAAGAAAAGCCCACAAATTTGTAGGAAGCTGATGAAGGGAAAAAAATTATATAAACCATTTAACTCATTAAAACTATATTACTATATTATTATTCTGGAAACAAATACACAGTTAACCTCTAGGTTGAACATGAATCATTTCTTTTGCTTTTGATTTCTTTAATGAAATAGTAGGAAACCTAGGGTAACG
>NC_092742.1:74438931-74441431 GCF_047496795.1 Chiloscyllium punctatum | reverse complement strand
ATTTTAGTATCAATGGCATTTAATGAAATATCACAATATCATATAAAGAAACTTAAGATTTCTCATCAAATTTCATGGTTTTCAGTAGCTGAAAATATATTGACTCATAAAAGGGCTCTACTATGTCAATTAACTGTCAAGTGACATGCAAGTACCTTATTTAAATGATAAGTAGCATATAAAAATGACAATCAAATGGCTTACAAGTAGCAATCTAGAGGCTAAATGTTTTCTATTTCATATCTCATATTTTCCCCTGAAATAATGGGAAAAAAATTAAAATCCCGCTTGGTTTCATTTTGTTTTTCTAAACTCTGCATCATTTGCCAGTCTGAGGTAAACTCCCTTTTGCACATTAGCTGAATTGTCAGGGTTTCCAGGCTGTTCATAGACCATTAAAGTCTCATAGTAACTGAAAGGTAATTGTTCATTTGCTGACTGCAGCAATGCACAAGAGACCTTAGATGCGAGTGAAACCATCCTTCCTTTCTCGTGTAACATCGAGAAGCGCTACTGCTGCAACATTTGATGTCTAGAACAGTTACTCAATGCATCAAGCCAGTTTTAATTCAAACGATCATTTGCTTGTCCTATTTTTATCAATTAATCATAATGCAAAAAACACTGTTGCAATCCCCTATTTATCAGGCTACCAAATATTAGCACTACATTGCAATGCAAAAGCTCAACAGCATTAAATAGTCAAACCTAATAAAGCACATATAATGAAATTATATGGAATCAACACAGTGTCTCATTTATTATGTTCATGTGCAAGTGTGATTAAATGAGTAATTTCCATATGGATTCTGTATCATTATATTAAAATAGTTTACTTTGAAACTTCAAAACATACCTTTATTAATAGGGCACTATTGCCCATTAATTAAATGATAATTTTAAAACTATATCAGTCATAAATTACCTAGATCTGGAAATGACCATTTCCAGAGATAACTCATTAAGATAGATAGATAGTTTTAAAATTGTACTTGAATACATTTCAGGATTTATAATATCATAGGTCCAAACTGACTTAAATTTTAAATTCACAGATGCAGCACAATTTCTGACAGCAGATATAACGGTTTATCGCACATAGTATGTCAAAATTATGGAGAGCACCAACATACACCTTCGCAATATTTACCTTTCTTTTCAGTATCATTGAAGCCATTTACAAAGCATTTACATTTACAGGTGTTGTTATTCAAAATTATCATGTGAATCAAAGGTTTTATATTACTATTACTGGTTTATTAGACTATTTCACAAACACAGCAGTAATATAGCAATGTGATGATACAACTTCCCAAAATATATAGCAAATTATCAGCTAATATAATTTTACACTTAAGATCATTTGCAAGGTAATACAAAAAAACCTATGCACTTTCAACTATTTTATAACAATCTAGAATTCATTATGAGACCCAGTGTCCAAAATATGAAATACTCTGCATCATTTAAGGCACATAAATCACTCATTGCATAAAGCTCAAAGCCTATTGAATAAACTAAATCTTAAAGATTTATTTTATCTGAAAAGTTAAACAAATTGTAGCCAGATTTAAGATGAAGAGAGTTTAGCAGATTAATCAGATGATCTAACACTAAATGTTTGTTCAATACAATAGTAGTTAATACTTGAACGTTCACCAAGAGGGTCTGGAGATTTCTGGTCCATCATGAACAGAGAAAGTAGTATTGAATCTGAAAACAGTTATAACCAATAAAAAAAACTTCATATCTATAGAATATGATGCAAGTCAATCTTTTTCATAGTTCAAGTTCATATTTTAAAATTACTATCTCTGCAGTAGGTGAATATATTTTCTTTAATAAAAGCGATTATGCATTAGTCAGTGGTTTAAAATAACTGCTTCCTCACCCTCTACTAGAAAGAGGAAACTCATTACCTCATTGGCCAGCTCGAAGAGAACAGGGGCCGCTGCATTGTTCATCACACCACTCAGGTACCTAGAGAAGACAAAGCCAGGTAACATAACAGTGACAAGAAAAGGCTAGCCCAGACTTGTAAGTGTCCCCCGTGAGAAGGTCCTACAGGTCAGATGACATGTTGAACTTGCCTGCAGAATGCAGCTGCTGAGGGAAGCTTTGGAGCTACTTAGTTCAGACTGACACTAACTAACTCTCCAGGGCTAGCCACTTCACTCATCAGCAAAATTTATCTATCTCACTATTGCTTACTCCCTCCAAAGCAGCTGCTATGTTATGGGCATACTTTTTTCTGTAACAGATCTGGATACCTTTTCATATAATAGATTATTTCTGTACTATCCACTCCACAATATAATCAGTTCCATAATCAGCGAGATGAAACCTTATTAGCCAACAGATAGATCATTCAGTCTACATTTTCAAAATAATTAAGGATAATAAAAGCACTTCTTTTGTTATAGGATAATATTTTATAACGGAGGAATAATTACAACTGTTAGAAACAGAAACTGAATACTTATTCATTGCCATGAATGAA